>NC_137831.1:28350774-28380774 GCF_963921795.1 Nannobrachium achirus | reverse complement strand
ACTGTGAGACGGAAGGATAAGGTTGAAAATGGGTGACGTGGTCCTTTTATAATAGATGGTAATACCGTAATAATGCTACTTATTGGTGCAGAACATTTCAGGCACAGTGAAATTCACGTTGCTTTGCAGTGTAAGAATGGGTTAATCCCAGATGGATAGGAATGCTGGTTCATGTCTGGAGCAATGGGGCGAGAGATTATCTAACGTATTGGAATTTAGTAGAGTAAAATCACAGTCAAATCCTACATGTAAGGGTCCATAAGGGATGCATATTTCTGTGTACTGAACATGCATCTTGCATCTCCGGGTTCCGACCTTGCGTCTCTTCCAGCACTTTGTTTGACCATTAATTCATAACTCCGCTCTTACTTTGACATCGTGGCTCCAGGAAGCAATTCATTCACACAGCACAGTTTAAGGTAACGCCACCAAAATGGCTGCAATAACAAACTCCCTAATTACACCCAGGCTCGTCTCCGCTCTTGTCTTGGCCTTGTCATCAAAGCAATTCTCCCCTCCATCCAAGAAAAACACACCAATTTATCCAACAAAAGGCTCCATTATCTCGCAGCCAGATTGCGAGACGAGACAACCCCCTATGTTTCAAGTGCTCCGAGACAGTGGCCGAATAATCGACTCCCTTATTGTTTTAAACTATTAACTATTACTGTTAAGCTCCGGTTGTAGGCATTGTCTTCCATCAGTGGTTCATCAGAGACAGTACACCCATGATAGAACCACAACGACTCTTGTAAATATGAATACAACATCATCACAATGATTCTTTTTTTCTGCAAAAGGCTTTGAGTAACATCATATTAATCCCATCCTCGTCTGCGTACATTACAATGAGACGGTACTCAGAAATAAGCCCTTTAACCCGTTAATATCTTAGGCCGGTTCTACAAAATGTAATCTAAATCCTAACAGTTTTCTGAAGAACGTACAGTATGTTGTTATGTCAGTGTTGCTCAAACTTTTTCATGTCAAGGACCGCCCCAAAATGATATGTGTTTGGCCGCCGACTCCACCGTTTTAATGGGTTAAATATGAATCGAAAGTGATTTAATTCTAAATTCATTTTCTCTTTTTTCACGTTCGTCGGCCTGCCTGGATCTCTTTGCTCCCAGCAAACGGCCGGCTCCGTCAAATATAAGAAGAGGGCACACTTTTAGAAGCAAGAGAAAGTGATTTTTTTCTCCTTTTTTATATTAACCACTTGAACCCTAGTGTCCATATTCGGAGAACTTTAGACAAAAATAGCAGATCTACAAGCCCACACATTAACATGAATCTAAAATACACTGACGATTGTGCCGTGTCAAACAATCAAACTGCTTCATCTCTCTCTCTCAACTAAGGGAGTCCTTGGCCTGAAAACGTTGAAGACCCCACAAAGTAATACAATATTCAAATGTTGGAAAAGAAGGAGGAGGAGGAGGAGGAGGAGGAAGTCCGCCTGTGGACTTTTCTCATTTGTCTTGGCCACGGCGGCGCGGCTGTTCCGAGCGAACACAATGGCTGGTCCGCGGAGCGTGGCGCGGCTCTGGCGCCAGGGCAGTGGCCTGAGACCTGGGAGACCAGGCAGGGGTGCCGTTCTCATCTCGCTGGCCGTGCCGGCCTGATGCTGGGGGGGGCGGGGGGGAGAAGACCTTGATATTTATGCCTCAAACTAACCCCCAAAAGCAAATGCAAACTGGACCTCAGCGGATACATCCTGCGATGCATGCATGGCGGGGTCTTAACCCGTTTAAAATGCCTATCGATTAGTTGTCGCACTTTTCAAGATTTGTTTTCCAAAAACGATCTAAAAAAACAGCAGATTTAGATGTACATCTGCTGTTTTTCCAATGGCCAACGCTAATGACACTGATGCTTTCCCGGTTTTATCGGTTTAAATAAACTTCCAAGGCTGAATTCCCTCTTTTTTGACTGTGAACGTATCGTCATTGAAAACATATTCACTTGCTTTATGATTTATTAATGCATAGTATGGCTTTGAACTTGTATTGTTGGAGAAATGATCAGCAAATTTGGATTGTTTTTATTTCGGTTTAAGTTAGTTGAAAGTAGCACAGATCTGGTCTTATGGGTCTCTGGGTTTAAAGAGGATTTTTCCTTTTAAACAAAAGGAACCTTTCACTTTTTTTTCCTTTTCTTTTTTATACGATTTATCTCATTGCGATTCAAATATTTTCGGTTCCTATTCAATCTTCAACAACAACCGTTGTGGGTGCAAGGCACTTGACCCCTTAATGCTTTGATTTATACACTTTGTTTCTACGCTGGCGCCATGTGCGCCACGGAAAACAGCAGATCTACAAGCTCCTAGCACGTAGTGCCACAACGCGTTATGGACCATGTAGATCGGCCATTTCTCCGGGCTGCAGCTCGACCAACGTCTGGTAGCTACTGTACAATGCATCACTCGCGTACCTAATTAAGGCTGTACTAATCCGCCATGACGCCTTTCACACCGTCTGGTAGACATTACCTTATGCTCAGCTCCAGTACCTGTACTTAACCCATTTAGGCCTCGAATTATTGAATGCTTTAACCAGTGAAAAATAGCAGATATACAAGCTCACTGTGCCGCGCTGCAAGCTTGTAGATCTGCTATTTTTGAAAAAGTCGTGAAAAATTGTGTGCAAATCTTTGAACATAATGTATTTTCAAAGCGAACGTCTGTAACTCAAATTTTGCTTCTGGGTGGTCCCTGGAACTAAATATTTTGAGATGAGGGTCCGTGGCCAAATAAATATCATTTTGGGGGTCCTTCACATGAAAAGGTTTGAGAACCACTGACATAGTAGTCTCTCAAGAACGGACTAACTGAGCTCCAGTTAAGCGAAAAGGACCTTTTCTTTGACGATGGCTGGCCAGATTGCTGACATAGAAACATAGGGTTTTTCAAAAAAATATTAGAAGGATTCAAAAGACACTTTGAATCGGGTCAAAATTCAAATTTTCACGATTTTTCGAAAATAGCAGATCTACAAGCTCGCAGCGCGGCACTCGGTGCCGCGCTGTGAGCTTGTATATCTGCTATTTTTCAATAGTTAAAGCATAAAATAACGACACACAATGATGTGTACCCGTTCTAAACGGGTTAATATGTATACATTTGTTTTTAATGGCCCACGAATTGGAGCACTTTGCTCATATGCTATCAATAACAATAATGAGGTGTATGATTTTATTGCAGTTTTTTCTTTTCTTTTTTTTAAACACCTAGCCCAGGCTCCGTAGTTAAGCTCCATAATTATTTTACGAAACAAAGAAATGATTATTTGTTAAGTCTATTGTCCAAGAAGGATGGCTTCGGCCTTTGTTGCTCCCCGCTAATGGCTGCTTGTGATGTGCGATCTGTAGGGATTTAGGGTCCCCATGGTATAAAAGCCACCCTAGACACAAACACGTGTTGGATAAAATACACAAAATACAAAATGTATAATGTGAATAAATGTGGCTTCTACTATCACAGGCCGGCCGCCAAGGTGGAAAAGCCGTGATTCTGTGTGAAGGGCCCTCTGGTGGGCTGTGAGGATATCGCAAGTGGGCCCCCCAAATAATTGGCAAAATATTAACATTTTAAAGAAAAATCATATTTTCTATCAATTACACACCCCATGAAGCCTTGAATTCATGGACATTTGTTTGGTTTTGTCTCATTGCTGAGGCAATTCTGTCATGAAAACTGCCCTGAAAACTCACCTTTCAGGAGGCCAGAGAAGGAGGTAGTTATCACTTCTCGAGAAGTGAGCACCCCCACCCCCTTGTTTCCCCTATCCTGTACATAGTGTTTTTATAACTGCGATATTATTGAATGTTTTCTTTGCTTGCTATTTATTATGTCCATGAATTAAATTAAATCAAACTATTGGTGCAGCAATGCGACAAAATAACAAAAAAATAAATGAATAAAAAAATGTTTTGAGGTTGATATTGGACTCCGACCAGTATTCTCGGTGTATGTGTTCGGACATGCGCCCGCGCATGTCTGAAGGTGTCTCAACTCCTTTGTAGTGTGTGACAGTGTGTCCACGATATTTCAATTCCTTTGAGCATGATGCGTGTGTGTTTTGTGTGTGCGCGCGCGTGTGTCTAGGTGCGAGTTATGAGTATGCAATGCTTTCAGCCTGATGTCCCTGCCTCTGTCTAGCTGCCGGTGCTCTGTGTGTGTGTGTGTGTGTGTGTGTGTGTGTGTGTGTGTGTGTGTGTGTGTGTGTGTGTGTGTGTGTGTGTGTGTGTGTGTGTGTGTGTGTGTGTGTGTGTGTGTGTGTGTGTGTGTGTGTGTGACACCAGAGATGAATTACGCGGTGACAGTGGATCCCCGTCCTGTCTGCGGCCCTGGGCTCAGGGAGAGAGAGGGAGAGCTCTGTGATTTAGATGAATAACTCCGTCCGCCGCGCGGCCCAGAACAAACTCCTCCCCCCTCCCGCCGTAGGCTTCGCCAGCAGGACCGCTACACATGATACGGATGTCTCAAACTTAACAGGCATCGTCCCGTACCCCCCCCACAACTCACTCTCTCTCTCTCTCTCTCTCTCTCTCTCTCTCTCTCTCTCTCTCCCCCATGCACAACTGTATGCAGAGGAAGCGATGACCTACATACTGTACAAACAAACATATTACGCCGCTTCCTCGCAACACTGCAAAGAAGGAAAAAAAAAACAATGTCCGTCTTCTGAAAGTCCCTTAATCTTGTGATCTCGTATTCATAAAGTGTTCTTTAATATTGGGGATGATAGCGACGCGACAGACATAATTGAGCGTTGCTCTCGATACCGCGGCCGCTCGTGTCAAGCGCGTGCTGGTGATAACTCATAAAGCGACCGTATACCTTGGAATAATTTTGTAGCGCTGATCGCATTTTGAAGGGGGGAAAAAACATTGACGTGTATTCATCAAAACAAGTTAAAGTATCCTACTGGAGTGTTTTTTTCCCCCATCATTTTCTTCCCTTCTTTTTTTGGGGGGGAGTGTGTCAGAGATGGTGAGGCACACAGGAAAGAGGGTTTGCGCTGGGATTCATTCCCATGCCAGCACAGATATACTATGTGGCAGTGGCGTCAGTTCAGCAAAAGCTATGGTATGGCAAGGGAGTCCTCAGGTTTTTTCCCCGGGTTTCTACGGTTGCTGGGGCTGGATATGGCAGCCTGGAACGGTTGTTCAGCTAAACTTGGCATGTTAGTAAACGTGCCACAATTAATAATAATGCATTGCACCTGTGCAGCTGACCTGCGAAACCTGGCAATATACCATTTTGTCAAGATGGGGAGAATACAAGTGTGGAGAATATAATTATTATACCTTGTTAAAATGACCATTTTGTAAAACTTTGCATTTGTAGTTATTTTACTGTAATTTAACAACATAATAACCAGATAGACAAAGAGACATTCATGGATTTAAAGTAACTTTTATTTTCCCCCCTGGACCCAGGGTATGGCAGCTGTGTATACCCCTGCCATACCCAATTGACGCCCCTGCTACGTGGTTTTTAATTGTTAGCTTTCTTAACCACTACATCATCTCTGGGCAGTGTCTTGATCATCCCCCTCCCTCCCACCCGCCCTCTTTTTGAAAACTCTGCCGGTGCAAAGTAAACGCTAAAGTAAACCATTGTTGCATTGTCTGTGTCTCTTGCGCCGTCCCTCCGGGGCGGCTGGCACTTTAAGGCTTAAAGAAGAAGGCCGCTCGACAGAGCGTCTCATTGACAGCTGCTTAAACAAACACGGGAGAGAAAGGTAATGGCGCTGCAGAGAAGCGAGCCGCCGAGGGTTTGAAGTACGAAGCCTGAGTTACAGTATACTTCAATGATGAGCCATGAGCTTATAGATCTGCTATTTTCCGACACACAACATGGATGCAATGCTGAGTATAAATTGACCTTAATAAAGATTGATAGGTACGACATCAGGGGCTAGATCCGGTAGTTCTGGCAGTGGTGGATTCTTTACTTAAGTATGTAAAAGTAGCAATAACGGGGCGCCTGCTGGACTACTGGTCCACAGTGGTCCAGGTGCATACCACTTAGGCATTGCCACATAGGCATGGATGCCTGGCGGCGTCGCCGGTTCGATTCCCGATCCGGATGACCTTTTCCGCATGTCGTTCCCCATCTCTCCCCCATTTCATGTCAGTCTACTGTCCTATCCAATAAAAGCCCAAAAACAAATCTTAAAAGAAAAAAAAAAAAGTAGCAATAACGTAATTGCTACAAATAATCTGGCCTGCATTCAATGTGTTGTGAACTTGTAGATAAGCTATTTTCGAGTAACCAAGGTATACAATTCAGAGCAAGTGGTTATTGAATGTTTTGTAATAATAATATAAATCTGCAACCTGACTCGTAAAGTACAATATTTGCCTACGGAGATGCAGCGCAGTAGTAGTACAACGTATAGAAAAATGGATATGCTGTACCCAAAGTAAAGTAAAAAGTTAGTTAACATCACTGAGTTCTGGTCTGCAACAAGACAGCTGAAGAAGCTCAACACGTCTTTGACAGCACAGACTCTCTTCTCTTACAGTCTGCAGCCAAGCTAAACAGAACGGCTTCAGACTTGGCCTGTTTTGAAGCATCCGTGCATTGGGTTGTTATCAGATGTTATTGTATCGTGGGGGAAAGTGATCGCTCACGGATGTTTCACGATACAAGATGTGACGGTAATTCTTAAAAGGACATTGAATTTGCCTCATCATCAAGGACATCCCTCTAGATGTTTTTGGCTAAAGTTCTCCTAATATGGACGCTAGGGTTCAAGTGGTTAATATATAAAAGGAGAAAACTCACTTTCACTCCGGTTAAAAAAAAAGCATACCATAAAAATAGTTTTACATAAAAGAAAACTCATATTATCATTAAAATCTTAAAGCCTCTATCAAGGTGAAGAGCTATCACCTAGGCTTTGTTCTACATTATTAGGTGATAACCTGAAAACTACACCGCGGTGAGGTGATAGCTCTTCACCTTGGACTATGATAGAGGCTTTAATGTTCTCCCAAATATTTGGGGGCCCATATGCAATATCCACATGGCCCACCTGTTGAGAATCACTGGTTCAAAATGAACATAATATGTTATGTCAGCATATCAATTCACAGAATATTCTCATACCGTACACAACTACAGTGTAGACACTTTCTGTCTGAATAATTTAGTCAATATTGGCTACACATCATCCTGCGGAACGGTTATATATAAGTCATGGATATTAGGATTTTGATTGAAAATCTATCTTTTTCTCTTCGGCTAGACTTCTTCAAATCGATCCGCACTTAAAAATGCATTAAAGGGGCAGTGATAGCCATGACTGGCTGCACAGTGATGTTAAGTGTGTGGGGCTGGCTGTCTCTAGCAAGTTTCTAGTCTCTGCAAGTAGATTTGTAATACTATTGAAACTGACTGAGCCTGATTTTGAGATTTTGAGGTGGAATGCATGGGTTTGCTCAGGAAACTCTCAGAATTTGCCCTTTCATGACTTTTCCTTAACATACAAGCCAAGTCTTGTTTTTTTCTACCATTTGAGATGTTTTGTAAATATGAAATCAATATTTTTGAGTGTTTCCTGAGCAATCTAATTCCATTTATTAATCTCAAAAAAGGTAAAAAATGACCTGTTCAGTCATGCGTGTGTTAAACTCAATATACTTCACTGAACGGAGTCTCCCAGGGCTCTGTACTTGGTCCACTTATTTTCCCCTCCATACAAAGCAAACTGCAATCGCATGTGACTAGATAACATCTTTTGAGTTTTGTGACGTTGTCCTTCTCTTTCTCCGTCTCTCTCTCTCCCACCTGTCACAACTCACTCGCTGCTATGTGGAGCATCTCGTCTTGCTTTTCTATCCCAGCTCTACGACCATAAGCCCCAGTTTGCTATGACAAGTGGCCCTCGTGTCCTGCAGGACAGATCTTGGTGTCAGAAGCGAGATTCCACGTCGACGAGCCTTTACATTACAGTTTTTACACACATCCTCTGTGCCACACTCCATCTTACGAGTGAGCCTCCTCGCACGCACGCGCGCGCACACGCTCCTTCTGCAGCGACTGGGGAGAGGAAAGCGGCTGCAAACTTTCCTCCTTGCCTTCTTCCTTCCGCTGTCATTTCCCGGGGAAGAAAAAACGTCTTCGCCCTCCGTACAGTGGGGAAGAAGGAAGACACCCCCCCCACCCCTCCCCCACACACACACACACCCTCCCGCCTTTCTACTGTGGCGTCTGCCTCGTTTTTTTTTTTTTTCTTTTTACATTTTTATGACAGCCCCTGACAAAATAAGCAGCCCTCCCCTCTCTCTCTCATTACGCTTATATGCAAACAATGATGAAGGGGGACGGCGGCGGCGTGTCATGTTAGACAATCAAGGAACGGGACCTCTGACACGCCGCCCGCGGGCGCATAACGGAGTGCCGCCGCCAGCACGACAAATGACACCGCACTTAAGCCGCTTAGGCCTAGGCCTATCGAACGCTTTAACCATTGAAAAATAGCAGAGAGCTCGTAAATCTGCAATTTTTTGAAAAAGTCATGAAAATGTGTGCAAATCTTTGAATATTGTGTGTTTTTGAAGCGAAAGTTTATAACTCAAATTTTGCTTCTGGTGGGGTCCCTGGAACTAAATATTTTGAGATGGGGGGGTCCGTGGCCAAATACATATCATTTTGGGGGTCCTTACACATGAAAAAGTTTGAGAACCACGTCTCATAGAAACATAGGTTTTTCAAAAAAAAAAAAAAAAAAAAAAACCTTGAAGGATTCAAAAGACACTTATAGAATCGGGTCAAAATCTGGTCAAAATTCAAATTTTCACATTTCTTTCAAAAATAGCAGATCTACAAGCTCGCAGCGCGCCGTGAGCTTGTACATCTGCTGTTTTTCAATAGTTAAAGCGTCAAATAATGACACGCAACGATGCTTTCCCCGGTCTACATGGGTTAATTTGCTGCGCAATGTTCCCGTAATTAGGTGAATTTGGCGCAGGCATGGGGGAGCGACAGCCGGATCAGGGTCTTGATGAATTAGGGGTCCACTGTCAAGATCAAATCACATTAATCAAGGTGGCCCGAGTACGCAGACAGCAACACCCCCCCCCTCCTCTTGCTCTCCCCCGATCCCTCTCTCTCTCTCTCTCTCTCTCTCTCTCTCTCTCTCTCTCTCTCTCTCTCCTTCCCCCAGCCCCGGAGTGATAAATAGCCCCTGCTTCCGCCAGGCGCGAAGTATGCATCACCATCAAATCTCGTGAATTTAAATGTAAGAGTACTATTTGGAGAATTCTATTGACTTTTTTTCTCTCCCCCCCCCCCCCCTCTTGCTCTGTCCCCCGCCTAAAAAACCCCAACCCCCACCCGCTCCCGTCTCGTCGTCGACTTTACTTTGCGATAAAGTAACTTTATTGGCACGAAACCCCCCCCCACCCCCACCCCCGCTCGCTCCCCATCTTGTTCCAACTCAAAGTGTGCCATGGACTCGGGAAACAATAGTGTCCTGTTATCTATTCTGAGTTGGCACTCAGAGACTTAACTGCACTTTAAGCCGTTTAGGCCTAGAATTATTGAATGCTTTTAACTATTGAAAAATAGCAGATCTACAAGCTCACAGCGCGGCACCGAGTGCCGCGCTGCAAGCTTGTAGATCTGCTATTTTTCAATAGTTAGATCTGCTATTTTTGAAAAAGTCATAAAGATGTGTGCAAATCTTTGAATATATGTATTTTTAAAGCGAACGTTTGTAACTCAAATTTTGCTTCTGGGTGGTCCCTGGAACAAAATATTTTGAGATGGGGGTCCGTGGCCAAATACCTGTAATTTTGGGCGTCCTTTACATGAAAAGGTTTGAGAACCACTGACATAGTAGTCTCTCAAGAACAGACTAACTGAGCTCCGGTTAAGTGAAAGGGACCTTTTCTTTGACGATGGCTGGCCAGATTGCTGACATAGAAACATAAGGTTTTTTTTCAAATAAACCTTAGAAGCATTCAAAAGACACTTATAGAATCGGGTCAAAATTACAATTTTCACGTAAAAAAAAAAGAAGTGCAGATCTACAAGCTCGCAGCGCGGCACTCGGTGCCGCGCTGTGAGCTTGTATATCTGCTATTTTTCAATAGTTGAAGCGTAAAATAATGATACGCAACAATAATACATACTCGTTCTAAACGGGTTAATAGAATAGAATGCTTGCCAGCTGCACTCTATTGCGCTGTACAGTACGTTTCTTGTTCATATCGCATTGTTAAAGAAGACTGACTGCAGTGATCATTAACAGGCACTGCGTTCAGACTGTGAAAGGGTCCGTTTCCTAAATTATTTACCAGCAGCCACTGCTGAAAGCGTCGCGGGCCAAACTGCGTGTTTTAGACCAACTGGAGTTGATCGTTTAACTGCGCTTGGATCGACTCGTGAATGTTGTTTTTGTTCACGGCTGATTATTATTGTGTTCTTAACGATCCGGGTTGGCGTCACTTACTGGAGTGTTTCAGGCCCGATCATTCCGCTTTATATCTGTGTGTGTGTGTGTGTGTGTGTGTGTGTGTGTGTGTGTGTGTGTGTGTGTGTGTGTGTGTGTGTGTGTGTGTGTGTGTGTGTGTGTGTGTGTGTGTGTGTGTGTGTGTGTGTGTGTGTGTGTCCGTTGTTCTGTTTAATGCGGGGGTCTTCAAGGTTTTTCAGGCCAATTAAGGACCCCTCAGCTGAGAGAGAGAGATGAGGCAGGGACCCCCACTATTAACGACTTAAACCCTTAGTAAACTTGACCTTTGGCTTGGTACTGTGTCTGCTCTTTTTTCCCCTCAAAACCGCTTCGCCGGAAATAGCTGATGTACAAGCTCACAAAGCGCCTGCGATACGCTGTGATCTTGTACATCTGCTATATTGGGCTTAAAGGAGTAGTCATATTTTTTGTTTTTTGTCGCATTCCTAAGACAAAAATGTGATAACAATAAATTTACCCCCATCCGGAATCAATGGGGGTAAATTTACTCAAATCAAATTTTTGTCTTACTGTAGGAATGTGACAAAAACCAAAAAATATTATTGAACTCTAGTCTCCATGGCATGAGTAATCTAAAGAAAAAAAGTCATTTTGGGGGTGAACTACTCCTTTAACTCTCCCCACGCTTTGAACGTTCACGTTCGCCCCAATTCGCAAGACCTCTCCGCCAATACGGCGCTCGTTCGGTTCGTTCGTCTGATGACTGTAAGCTGATGAGGGGTCGCGCGGCCGTCTACTGTAAACACATTTTCCGCGGTGATGGTGTAAAAAATCCATTATGCGTTAACATCAACGGAGAACAATTCACTTCCTTGTTGATTTCTCTGGCTCTGAGGCGCTGTGGCCAGTGACTGGTCTTCTTCTTCAACACATAACAGGCAAATTCACATTCATTCTCGCATGACGCCGCCCTCTGCTGCCTGGCAGACCAAAGTGCACTATTGCACAACCCAAAAAAATAAAAATAAATAAATAAATGTCTGTCTGTCTATCTACTATAACGTCGCAAAGGTAAGCCGCTTTTTGATGGCACCAGACCCAATAAATAAATAAATAATCTGGCAGTAGGAGAGTTAATGTTCGCCCCTGGATAGGGTTGTGAGGGTTCAAGTGGTTAATGTTAAAAAATAAAAATATAAAAGATCACACAAATATGGCAGTGTTTCTGAGGACCCCTCTCTGGAGGACCCCTGGTTTAATGCATTGTATTCTCAGTACCCAGACCTCTCCAACCCCAAATTCCCCCCTCAGGTCAATAATTGCAACTGCATCTCATATTGAGCCACACAGTGCGCTTTGCAAGTTGGAACCGTGCCAGGGGTGTCTATTGGGTATGGCAGGGGTATGCAGCTGCCATACCCTGGGTCCAGGGGGGAAAATAAAAGTTACTTTTAAATATAAATCCATGAATGTCTCTGTCTATCTGTGCTGGTTATTATGTTGTTAAATTACAGCAAAATTTAATAAAATGGTAACTTTAACAAGGTATTATAATTATATTCTCCACACTTGTATTCTCCCCATCTTGACAAGATATTCCCAGGTTCCGTAGGTCAGCTGCACAGGTGCAATGTCATTATTGTTAATTGTGGTACGCTTACTAACGGGAGAGTGTTTTCTGCTGGTGTTTCAGTCTGAGTGTATCAAAGGGTGCGTTCGGAAATGCGCACCGGGTGTGTGCTCAGTGTAGTAAGTGCCTAAACCTAAACCTAACCCTAATCCTAACCCTAACCTCAGTAAAACTATGCCTAAACCCAACCCTAACCCTAACCCTAACCTCAGTAAAACTATGCCTAAAACTAACCCTAACCCTAACCCTAACCAGAATCGGTGCGCATTTCCGAACGCACCCTTTGATACATTCGAACTAAAACACCAGCGGAAAACACTCTCCCGTTTACTAACATGCCAAGTTTAGCTGCACAAACAACCGTTCCAGGCTGCCATATCCAGCCCAAGAAACCGTAGAAACGGGGGAAAAAAATTAAATGTACTTCTTAAAATAAATGTATCATGCCTGTTGCCATACCTTAGCTTTTTTCTGAACTGACGCCACTGAACCGCACGCAGCCTGCATGGGTGACCCCTGGACTGTATGGGGGGTGGGGGGGAGAGTTTAATTATGTCGGCCCGGCTAGCCGGAGGGCAACAAGGCCTGCACCGAACAGATTAGCTCCACTACAAGCCATTAATGAATATAAAGGAAGCGTCGGGTGGCTGAGGGGTTGGAGGGAAAAGGTTGTAAATGCGTGTCATTCGTGATGGATCCGGTACGCTGGATCGCGGCTAATAGAATGAGGGCTTCGGTTTGGCTCGCAGCCGCCGTAGATTGATGGCAGCCCAAAAAACGCACCGAACTGGCCCACATAGTAATCAAGGCAGAGGTGGTGGAGGGAACGCAGAGTCGCAGAGGGGAGATTTTTATTTTTATATATTTTTTTTACGGACATTGGGTTATTCACTTTTGGAGGCCGATCGGGTTTTTTCATCGGTTTTGGATGGCGAACTTGGCGAGCGCTCATCTCTCATTACCAGGGACGTGCAGAGAATGTTAGAGAGGCAGGGGCTGGAATTTCCAAAATGGCCTTTTGGTGGAAAGCACCGAATATAGCCGACCTCCGAGCTCACAACGCGTTGCGCTGCGACGTGTTGTGAGCTTGGAGGTCGGCTATTTTCGGTGAACCACTCTAAACTAAACATAACCAAGTCAATACTGGATATGTGACGTAACGGCATGGATTTCCACACAGAGAGGGCAATTCTTTCAACATAAGATGCTGCATTCAAGTTCAGGAGAGTTTGGACAAGGCAATTCTATTGAATGCTGCCTTCAGGTATGGCATGGAAAGAGGGCATTTGCAATTCTTTCACCATAGTAAAAATTGCATTTATGGTCTGAAGAGGGCAGTTTTTACAGACGGATATAAGGGAAGGGGCTCAAGCCCCCTTTGATGTCTATGTGTGCACGTGCCTGCTCATTACTGTCCATCCCCACTTGTTATGGTGTTGTGTTTGAAGCAAACCAACATTTCAAAATCCTTCCTCTTCCGTGGCAGTTTGTAACTGAACGTCTTCCCTCTGCAAATTAAATCTTTGTGTCACATCCGTTCTGAATCACCTAAACCAATTACATACTGTATACTTTGTTTACCGGAGTCACCCAGGGCTCTATACTAGGCCTGCCCCCCCACCTCTCAACGTCGAATCTCTTTGCAGAAAAATATTGTTCAGAACTTGTAGTTCTGCTATTTCAGCTGGACTTGCACCCAGAAATAGCCAGTCTTGTCCACATCTGTCCACAACTTAAGCAAAGAGTCCAACATTATGACATTTTCCAAATCCAATACCATGGGGAGTGAATCACGTGATTTGGGCGAGAGTCTTGGAAACAAATAGTGACTGATAGGTTAGCGAAGAGCGCCATCTAGCGTGAAAAAACAACATCCATCAAAACGCGTCATTGGCAGTAAATGATTTAAGAAGAGAACGACTTACCCGTGGATGGAGTGCAGCGTGTGGGGCTCGTAGTGATATCGGCCCTCGTGGTGACGCATGTCAATCGGTATGGGCGTGTGGAAGGTGGGGAATATATGATGGGGCGCTGCAGAGGAGAGGAGAGAGAATACAGAGATAAGAGTGAGTGAGAGGAAAGAGGGAGGGAGGAAGCGGAGACCAAAAAAAGAAGAAACTGGGGAGAAATTTCAAAGGCAAAAATATGGGTTCCATAATAAAACCAATAAGACTCCCTAATCAGGAGATAAGCGACTGCAGGTAAAATGTATGTATACACAAATAGGCCTGAGCATTTTTGTGTCCAAAAATGTGTTTTGCTAAAATCGGCCTGATGGTGGCGCTAAATTTGGCAAATCCATGTTGATGACATGACTGTGACTTTGTACCGCTTTGTGTGATTTTAGGACAAAATCTGTAGGAGCCAAAAATGCAAGAATCTGCCTCATGGTGGCGCTAGAAGAGGGCCATGTGAGAAATGAGGTTGTGGTTTGGCAGCCAAGGAGTGTGTGTGCAAAGTTTGGCATTAATAGGGGCAACGGTGGTGGAGATATGAGTAGGGGAAAAGTGTGAAGTGGCGTGACTGACTGACAGCCGGTGGAGGTTGCAACCTGACAGTCGCAACAATGTGAATTTCCCAGGCAAGCTGAGCAGTTTGGTGAAGGACGTTATTGGCACTATCACACAAGAGAAGTAGAATAAATATATTAATCAAAAGTTCTACTAAGGATTCCCTACATCTCTCCCCATAAAAGAACCGACCGCTTGACAAAACCTGCTGCGGTATTAGCTGCGCTTTGAAGCTAGACAGCTGGTGTTCTCTGTGTGAATCCACCCGACCCAAGACTGAGGGACCCCTCCTTGACCCACACTTGGAATGACAGTTAGGGTTGCCAGATCCCAACTTGGGATCTGGAACCAGAGGATCGGAGGGAACCGGATCCGACATTGCGGAACCGGGAATCGGTTAGGGTTTGGAACCGTTCCCGGAAACCGCTGTTTTGATAATTATCTGCTTATCCAAACTGCCTCGTACAGTCATGTACACACTCATTCTGCCCCTAGTGTGATGCAGATGTGTACACAATGAATGTGACGCCCCCACTCCCCCTAAAATGCCACATTTTTTATTCAGCCGCAAACCTAAAATAATTGCGTCCGCTTTGGGCGCAGGAACCCCCCCTCCCCCTGTTGACACAACACAGGTTCTAGTTATTATAGGGCAACAGTGTGTTTCTGATTTGAGGTGTGTGTGTGTTTGTGTGTGTGTGTGTGTGTGTGTGTGTGTGTGTGTGTGTGTGTGTGTGTGTGTGTGTGTGTGTGTGTGTGTGTGTGTGTGTGTGTGTGTGTGTGTGTGTGTGCGTGCGTGCACGTGTGCGTGTTTTAATAGTCATCTGTTTTTATTAGGTTAGCTTTTTCATCATGTATTCTTTAATGGGCATTTTCTTCATGTTTCGTTAAAAGAGAGTTTTCCTTTCGTGAAACGTTTTTTGGCGTGGGGGGGGGGGTTATAATAGTAAAAGCATCCTGGCTAATTCATTGTTGCATTAGCAGAAAACCACAGCTGATGTAGGGATGGGACGATATGAAAATGTCATATCACGATTATTGTGACCAAAAAAAACGCGATTTACGATATTATCGCGATAATCAAAATCCATTATCCTGGGACAGAACGTTTGCCAGATCTTTGCAGATCTACAAGCTCACGGCGTGTCGCAGTGTGGCGCGCTGTGAGCTTGTAAATCGGCAATTTTTTGGCAAAGAGATTTGTTAGAGAGCGGAAAAAAAGACTATCAAGTACGTATATTATAAGTACCTTTTACCAATTATAGAGGGTTTAAGTGGTACCGGATATGCAGCTCGGCAAATAAAAGGTGAATTGATCCCAGTGCATGACGGAGGACGATATCACGATAATTGAAATGTCCACGATACGATTATTGTGAGTGTTCTTTATCGCGATAAACAACACATTCTCACCCCTAAAGCGTCATACAACCGACGCGTTGTCAAGTACTGTACTGCGTCGGACGATAGACGCTTTGGGATTGCCTACTGTTTCACGGGTTGGACGCATTGGGTGGTCTAAGAAGAAAGAAAAAAAAAGTCGTTCCCGAAGCGGGATTCGATACCGCTTTGAAGGGTTTACTGGTTTACCAGCCACCCGTCGCTACCGCTCACACCACACTATAAACGACGGAGCCGCGCCGTCTCAGGCGCCGATGAACGCCGAGAGCCGCCGCCGAGGGAGCGGTAGCGACCGAGTCGCCGCGCCGAACGGTGTGAACGGCGCATGAGCCGACTCAGCGGCGTTACCGAATTATGTGCCGTTATGGACAGAATAGTACATTTTGACCAGGGGACTGCTTCCGCGTCCAAATACGTCTCAAAGAAGGGACTACGTTATCATCCACGTTGTCAAAGATAAAAGCACAAAAAAAAAGGGAATTTCCCAGTCGTCTGGTTAGCTCAATCGGTAGAGCATGGTTACGCAAATCCAGGGACCGGGGTTCAATTCCCTGTGACGCCCGTCATCGTAAAATATTCCAGTAAACACATGTCGGCGCATGTGTACTAAGACTGTTCGTTCTCGTCCCAAAACTCTCCGTTCGCGTCCGACCGTAGACGCAGTAGGTGTTCCCAAAGCGTCGCAAGGGTGAAGCAGAAAGCGAGTTGGGAACGTGTAGGACGGGTGAAGCAGAGGGGGTGAGAATGGGTTGCGATAAACGATAACATCGCGTATCGGCCCATCCCTAAGCTGATGTTTTTCGAGGAGAGAGGGGAGAGACGTCCGCGTGCCTTTACTTTTTTACCAGCGCATAAATGCACCCCTTCACAGTCTTAAAACCACGTCTTTATGGAGTTTTGTTTCTCGTTAACATTTTTCTCAGGTTCTGTTGCTTTGGCCTTTTGGTTTCTCTGGAAAAGTTCCACCAAGACATTAACGAACAGTCTCTCTCTCTCTCTCTCTCTCTCTCTCTCTCTCTCTCTCTCTCCATGTCTGTCTCGCTCTCCCTGTCAGTCTCTCTTTCAAGGTAGGAGACCTTGCCTCAGTCCCTTCGTCCCTCCGTCTCCCTATCCTTCTCTCTTTCATGTTGTCCTTCCCTTCTCCCTCTCTCTCTCTCTCTCTCTCTCTCTCTCTCTCTCTCACCTTCCTCTCAGCTCAGTTCATTTCAGTTCAGAGGGGCGTCATGGGCGTGACAGAGCATACGTTTACATTGCCAAAGCGAGTGTGAGATATAAATCCACAAAAGTCCACTCGTCCTAGACAATTTGCCCTCCTGGCCCCCAAACTGTGGAATAAACTCCCAGTCGCACTTAGAACTACAGACTCACTCCCTAGCTTCCGCCGTGGACTCCACCTAAACCATTAGCACTACTGTAACACATGTATTGTTGTTAATGTACTGACATATTATCTTGCTTATTATAGTGATGTGTATTACCTGCTTATTGTAAGTCGCTTTGGATTAAAAGCGTCTGCTAAATGCCTAAACTGTAAACTGATATAACGATCAAAATATAACCATCAAATCTCAGAATGTATGCATCTCTCTCTCTCTCTCTCTCTCTCTCTCTCTCTCTCTCTACCTCTACCCCTCACACCATCTTGTATTCAGGTTCTTCATAATTGTATCCGGGTGTGACCGACCGAGGATCAGAGGACCAGGAGAAGAGACAGACGGTGAGACAGCTGATCTCTGGATCATATTAAAATTCTTTAAGTGTCTCTCTCTCTCCTCTCTCTCTCACACACACACACACACACACACACACACACACACACACACGCACACACACACACACACACTCACACACACCTATGTGCGCAAAACTTATATGCCCTCGCAATACACAGACACTCACACACACACAGAGTGTGGTTCGGTTTGGTGCGCGGGGGTGAGGGGAGACCTGGAGAGTTGTGTGGAACGGAGGGGTCAGGGCCACGGATCATTATCTGTACCCGGTCGCACACCGGGAGGGGAGGGGAGGGGATGGGGGGGGTACGGAGGGCGGAGGGCCCCCCTGGGGTTCCCGGGGGCCCACAGACCTAAGTGAGTCAGCATTCCAGGGCCATTCCTCTCACTCTGCGCCCCTCTGACAGCCTGACGGACAGCCACCGACCCAGCAGGGGAGGTAGGGGTGGGGGTGGGGGTGGGTGCTCCTCACACTCCACTCGCCGCGCTCGACGAACGCCACAGAGGATCGTTGACACTTGACAGAACAGGGAGAGAGAGAGTGTGTCTGGAGCGTTTCCAAAGGTAGGCGAGTGGGGTCTCGCGTGTGCCAACGTTCAGCTCTTTCACGTCCATTTATAGAATACCTTTTAGGATGCCTTCAAAATCAGTGGTCCCCAAACGTTTTCGTGCCGCGGACCCCCGAATTGATATCTATTTGGACCCCGTCCCCCCACACCCCTCCCCACACCTGAAAATGTTTTGTGCCAGGGAGACCCCAGAAGAGAAGATATTTCAAACACTTTTTCAAAAAATGTTCAAAACAAGCTCGCCATGTGACACGAAGTGATGCACTGTGAGCTCGTAGAGCCAAAATACACTGATGATCGTGCAGTCAAACGATGAAACTATATAGAATCTGGGGGTCCCTGCTTCATCTCTCTCTCAGCTAAGGGGTCCTTGGCCTGAAAACATTGAAGACCCTTTGGTCTAGTGTTTAAGTGGTTGAGAGGAGAGAGTCACCGAAAACATTATGGTTTAGGAAGGAGGTGGGATTTTTGTTGTGTAGTCTGTGTTATCCTCCTCCCTGAAATGCCTGAACGCTTTGTTTCTCTTTTAGCCATCCATGTACAGAATGTTTTTTATTTTATTTATTTTGTATTAGCTTGGGGAAGAAGCGATGATTCGCACACTCACTGATGAATGGATAACGGTTTCCTTTCTGCCGGCAAAAGTCACCAGAGAGACGACTTGAATGCTGAATCATTTGTATGTTCTCTTCCTCTAGTCCTATTTCTCTCTCTCTTTATCTCTCTCTTTCATACACGCACGCTCACATACACACACAAACAAACCAGTAAGACTCCCTAAATCAGGAGATAAGCAACCGCCAGGTCGCATACACCAACTTTAGAAGGCAATCGTAGGCAATCAGGAGGGAATATGGGAAATGGGACAGATCCATGTTGATGACATGTACTTTAGAGATACTGTGTACCGCTTTGCGTGATTTTAGGGCAAAATATGTAGGAGCAGTGTCCAAAAATGTGTTTAGCAAAAATCTGCCTGATGGTGGCGCTAAATGGGACAGATGCATGTTGATGCTATGACTGTAGAGATACGGTGTACGGCTTTCTGTAATTTTAGGGCAAAATCTGTAGTAGCAGTGTCCAAAAATGTGTTTTGCAAGAATCTGCCTCATGGTGGCGCTAGAAGAAAGCCATGTTAGACATGAGGGGTGGAGGTTGTGGTTTGGCAGCCAAGGAATGTGTGTGCAACGTTTGGCATGGATAGGGGCAACAGTGGCGGAGATATGAGTAGGGCAAAAGTGTGACGTGACGTAATGTGACTGACTGACTCTGACAGACAGACAGCCGGTGGAGGTTTTGATAGTAACTGCGACCTGACAATGATAATAATCCATAGTCTCTGACTTTTGGCTTCCCTTTGTGTCCATAAAAAACCTTATTCCAGACTGTTGTACGAACAAGTACACAATATGAAGACATGCTGCTGATGACACGCCGACCACGCAATATCGTACAGTGTGTTCGAGCCTTTAGGGGGGTCTAAATTGACCCATACAAGTGTATAACTCTGGCAGTGTACATGTGGTTCCATTTGTACACTCTCACAGCAGCGTCAGTTCCGAAAAAGCTAAGGTATGGCAACATGACTGGTGTCTTGCACGCGTGCCATCACTGGCGCGCGTGCAAGACACCAGCCATGTTGCCATACCTTAGCAACAGGCACGATGTAAAGTACATTTTATTATTTCCCCCTGTAGCCAGGGTATGGCAGCTGCCATAGCTTGCCATACACAATTGACGCCTCTGCACTCTCAGAGTCAAGGGGAGACCTTGACATTTGAGAGTTTGAGAAACACCGTTTTAGATGGAAACATGGAATAAACGTGTTGGGTTGTTCTTCCTCTGCGGGGCGGTGTAACGGCTAAGAAAAAACGATGTCCTCCTCCTGGTCTGTGTCAAGAGGTTCTCAAGAGTGACTCACGGCTATAAACTCGTACTTCTGTCCAAGTGTTTGTCATGGAAAAAAGCCCGGGGGTTTGCGTGTTTAATTGACGTGAAACACCATAATAAAGAAAAGAAAGAAAGACGCCGCACCTGACAGCAGTGTTACTGTAATGTTGCACAGCTGTCCGTGAGCTCAGCGCAACGCACCGCTGGTCCCAGGACCGCTTTGACGATGACCACTAGGGCTGTCACGATTATGACATTTTACATGACGATTAATTGTCACTCAAATAATTGTGATTTAATTGTGCTTTTGTCGTTGATAATTACATTTCTGTTTGGCTTTTAGGCTTTGAAGTTGCACATGGCAGATATGACACATAACCTAAATATACAAAGAAATGGAGGACATAATCTGACAAGTTTACACTTTAAAAAGAACAATGATAGTAGAAATAGCCGATCTACGAGCTCACAACGTACATTGTAACACAATGTAATGGAATAACATGCATAATAGAGTTTACATTAATAGAATACCGATGCCAAAAATAGCAGATCTACAACGGATCTAATTGTGAGCTTGTAGATCAGCTATTTCCGGCAAGAGGTTTGGTGTGAAGGGGAAAAAGAGCAGACTAAGTACAGAGTGAAAGGTAAAGTTTATCAAGTATTGACAATTCAATGAATCCAAAATACACTGATGATTGTGCTGTCAAACAATGACACTGGAATCTAAGAAAGGGTTGTGGGGGTCCCTGCTTCATCTCTCTCTCAACTAAGGGGTCCTTTGCTTGAAAACGTTGAAGAACCCGCTGGCTAAACCCCTGGTTTAAATTAATAGAATACCACAGACCAGAATGAAGCAGAATAGAATAGAATAGAATAGAATAGAATGTGTGTGTGAGTGAGTGAGTTGACCACGCTCCGTCTGGTTCAGTGTAGTGGTAGCAGACATTCTCCATTGTAATTTGGCTGAGGGCTTGGCATAATTACACTCTGTGTGACTGCACTCACTGTGTAGCCGGGAGGTGGGTGTGTGCGTATGTGCGTGTGCGCATGTATGTGCGTGTGCGCGCGCGTGTGTGCGTGTATGTGTGTGTGTGTGTGTGTGTGTGTGTGTGTGTGTGTGTGTGTGTGTGTGTGTGTGTGTGTGTGTGTGTGTGTGTGTGTGTGTGTGTGTGTGTGTGTGTGTGTGTGTGTGTGTGTGTGTGTGTGTGTGAGAGAGAGAGAGAGAGAGCGAGCAAAGAGCTCCATTCAAACAGGGACTTGAGTTAATGCACCATTCATAACATTTGGAGGTGAATTATAAGCGAGGGGTTGAGGGGTGGGAGAGAGAGAGAGAGAGAGAGAGAGAGAGAGAGAGAGAGAGAGAGAGAGAGAGAGAGAGAGAGAGACAGAGAGAGAGAGAGAGAGAGAGAGAGAGAGAGAGAGAGAGAGAGAGAGAGAGAGAGAGAGAGAGAGAGAGAGATGGTGGAGAGGGGGTGACAATAAGCAGCTAGTAAAAGTAGGTCACCAAAACATTGACAGTCAGAGTCTCCTGCAGTGAACTGTGGGTACACCAGACCACACACTGTAAAAAAGAAAAAAGAAATACCAGTCTTTTAACCCACTCACTGTCAAAAACAATACTAGCCAACTAGTTTTTCAATAACCATACAGTTTGGATAAACTTCATAACTAGCTATAGCTACTGTTTGGTGGTGGTGAATTAAAAAAAAATATTTGTCTATTTTCGATGGCTGAGCTGGTTCAGCCACAAGGAAGCCTTACAGACGTAACAATACTGCCACATAGCATACTCTACCTATTTCTTCCACTCGTGCACATTCCAGAAACCACCATGTTTCCTGGGCTATATCTCTTCTCATATGACAACAGAAAATTACCGCGGACCACTTGGGGTCTTCGGGAGAACCTCCAGAGGACCTGCCAGCCAGCCAGCCAGCCAGCCAGCCGGCCGGCCAAATATCTAGCCTATATCAACCAGCCCATAAGACCAGCCAAGTAGAAATCTATCCGGCCTGTCAGGGAGTCAGCAAACCCAACAGGTCGGCCAGCCAGCCAGTGCCCAGCCAGCCAGGCATGTCACGCAAACGCCCGGCCGGCCTGTAAAGCTAGCCTTAAGTCTCCCTCCGCGGACTTGGGCTCGGGGCCAGTCAGCAGAGCCGCAGCGGGGCCAGGCGAGGGGAATTGACCAGGCAGGCTTATTCTATCACCCAGACAGCTCCATTGTTCTGCCTCCACGCGAAGAACAAAAGGCGAGTGCTCGGGAGAGTTCCGGAGGCACGCTTTACCTGATTCACCGGTGCTCCCCCCCCCCCCCCCCCGCAGTCCTCCCCCGAGGGGCGTACGTACGCGACGTCGAAGGCAGCCCCGCCGCGAACGCCCCCTCGCTTAGGCCCCAGTCATCTATTAGTCTTTCGGTAGGGTAACATTTGTTTTCGCTTCTGGCAGAGCGGCGCGGTGGGACGGCGACAGTTTCTCATAGTCAGTCGGTCCCCTCTTCCTCCTCTCCTCTCTCGTATACGCACGCAGCAGAAACACCGCGGAACGCGTGCCTTCGAAGTTTAGTGCCAGCTAAAACTTTGCCTGCTAATAAGGAATATAATGGCTGGAAGGTTAGCCCGTCCTTAAAGTCCCCTTCCTCGCGTCCCTTGGCGTGGGTTAAATCCTTAAAAGAAAAAAGAATCTCTCTTGAATAAATGTACATGTGATCTTAACACCCCCTCCCTATACAGAAGCAATACAGTACCTTTATCTTTGCCCTCATTAAATATGCCAGGAAACATGAATATGCTAATGTGACATACCCACCATCCCATTCACGTAATGATAAATAATAATCATCATCTCTACTTGTTTGATCCCCCGGAACATCCAAAGAGAAATGCTGACTGACACGACGCGCCCAAAAGCCCTGTCCGAGTCATGTGTCCTACATCTCCCTGAGTAGAACACAATATAATTGCTTTGGAGATGTGCAGAGGACAAGAAACGGTAACGGGAAGAGTGGACCTCCAAGCTCACGTCGTGAGCTTGGAGGTCGGCTATTTTCGATATTTTCACCAAAAGGCCCTTTTAGCAATTTCAGCCCCTGCCTCTCTAACATTCTCTGCACGTCCCTGATGTAAAGTACACATGATTTCCTTAGTGCCAATTCTTCTTTTCGCCAAGAGAATGCCATGTGTGAATGTGTGTTCATGGTTGAGCTTGTGATATGTTGTGAGCTTTCGGCGAGCAACATCGCCGCGCTGCGAACGATAGGCTTCAATGTGCGAGCGTACAGACTGAGACATGTTTGTAACAAATCAGATTTGATTCACATTTCGTACGACTTAGGAATGTGGTTCAAATACGATTCGCAAAAAGACGGTTTCCAGTCTGTGTTTTTATGCTGTCCAAAACACAGTTTGATTCCAAACCTTGATGGGTGCTTAGTGTTTCTATAATGTGGATTTACTGTACAACAAACCATCAGGGTTCCTAAAGATGGTTGTACCGTAATTAATGGACCCTCACATACTGTGCGTCGGCAACTCTGGGCGGGTCCCCTTTGGTACCGTTTTCTCCACTCTCAGAGTTACAGGGCCGTCCTTGAAATTAAAAGGGTGTTGAGAAGAACCACTGCTGTGCAATATTCATGGCAGCACGAAGCTGAAGAACTGTTACTGATCCAAGATGGATGCTGGACAAAATGCAAGAAGAAGGGAGCAGGGATGTGCAGAGAATGTGAGGATGGGGCTGAAATTTCTAAAAGGAACTTTTGGTGAAAATATTGACAATAGCAGACCTCCAAGCTCACCAGTTGTGAGCTTGGAGATTGTCTATTTTTGGTGCTTGATACTGTACCACACTGAACTAAGCATAATCAAGTGAATACTGGATTATCCATGCCTTGTAACGGAATGGATGTCTACACAGAGAGGGCAATTCTTTCAACATAAGATGCTGCATTCAAGTTCAGGAGAGTTTGGACAAGGCAATTCTCTGATGATGCCCTCATAGGTATGGCATGGAAAGAGGGCATTTGCATTTCTTTCACAATAGTACTGCATTCGTGGTCTGGAGAGGGCACTTTTTACAGACGGATAAAAGGGCAGGGGCTCAAGCCCCCTTTGAAGTCTATGTGTGCACGTGCCTGCCGCCAAGCAGCTACTGCCGAAAATAGATGAGAACCAAGGTCTTCCTCAGAAACGCCTGGAGAGTTTGTGGTAACGACGCCAAGGGAGGCCAGAACTTCTGCGCTGGGAGAGAAAAAAAAGAAGCTTTTCTGTCTCACTCACCAATATAGGACAGAGGAATTTTAAGACCTCCGCAGGAAATTGCATTAGCGAAACCTGGCACGGATCCTAACTACACAAGCCCCCTCGTCCCCAACAACTGTAATGCACCAAAACCCTCATATTGCACTCGCAAACCGCATATTGCACTCCCTAGTGTGATGATATACATACACCACGACACCCGGAATCTCAAGAGCCTGTCATTAAACGTATTACGTAACGTTGTTTTTTTAATCAATCTTGTGACCATAAGTCTCTCGGTTACACATCTCCATTCAGAAACGTTGCCATTCAGAAGATTGACTTCCATTATTCTAAATGGAGGTGTCACCTAAACCTAACCTTAACCCTAACCTCAGTGGGGGTGTTTCTGAATGGGGATGTTTCTAAGTGGGGGTGTTTCTGAATGGAGGTCTGCTGGGTTACCTCCCGCCACTCCGACATGTCTCCATTCCGACACTAACCCTATCTCTAACCCTAACCCTAAACTTAACCCCTATGGGAGTGTCGCCACTCCGACAATAAGAAGTACATTTCGGAGTGGCGACATGTCGGAATGGATAGAGACTCCCCTTCTGTGGGACTGGCCAGTGGTGTAATGTAACTATGTACTCAAGTACAATTTTGAGGCATTTTTTTTACTTTTACTGTAGTATTTCCAATGTTTTTATTTTACTTCTACTCCACTACATCTCAGAGGCAAATCACTTTTTTTCACGTATTTGAAAACTTTGGTAATAAGTTACTATGTAGACTTTGCGGATCCATTTAGTTCCATTACCCACTTCAGCGTACATTACCCCATACACATTTCGGCCTTTTGAAAACAGCCGATCTACAAGCTCACAATGGGTCACCATGCGGCGCATTGTGAGTTGTAGATCTGCTATTTCCAACCGATTTTTATCCATTTGAAAACTTGTGAAACAGGACATTCTGCATAATGAGTACTACTTTTGGCACTTTTAAGTACATTTTGAATTCCGGACTTTTGACTTTTAACAGGGTTACTCCACATTGCAGTATTGATACTTGTACTTAAGTAAAATAATAATAATAATAATAATTGTAGATTTTCCACCGCTGGTGGTGGTGACCCGCTAGCGTTGAACTCGGTGCTCAGGAGAGTTATCAGCATTCGTCAGCCGGGTTTAGAGGCCACCTGCTAATAACCTCCATAGATCACCGGGGGCTGAGGAGGGTGGCTGGCGTTAACAAACCAAGTCGGTGGGGCACACGGGCGGAGCGGCGCGCCACTGATGGGCTGCCTCCGCTCGCCCCGGCCCGACAAGCGGCATGTTGTTAGCATGCTGTTTGTGTAATTTAGGTACTTAACCCATTTAGGCCTATGATTTATTGAATGCTTTAACCAGTGGAAAAATAGCAGATATACAAGCTCACAGCGCGGCACCGAGTGCCGCGCTGCGAGCTTGTAGATCTGCTATTTTTTTAAAAAGTCGTGAAAATGTGTGCAAATCATTGAATATATGTAATTTTTTAAAGCAAACGTTTGAAATTCAAATTTTGCTTCTGGGTGGTCCCTGGAACTAAATATTTTGAGATGGGGGTCCGTGGCCAAATAAATATCAGTTTGGGGGTCCTTCACGTGAAAAGGTTTGAGAACCACTGACATAGTAGCCTCTCAAGAACAGACTAACTGAGGTCCATTTAAGTGAAAAGGACCTTTTCTTTAACGATGGCTGGCCAGATTGCTGACATAGAAACACAGGTTTTTCGAAAAATCTAAGAAGGATTCAAAAGACACTTATAGAATCGTGGCAAAATTCTAATTTTCACGATTTTTCAAAAATGGCAGATCTACAAGCTCGCAGCGCGGCACTCGGTGCCGCGCTGTGAGCTTGTATATCTGCTATTTTTCATTCGTTAAAGCATAAAATAATGAAACACAAAATGTGTACCCGTTCTAAACGGGTTAAAAGACTGCGCGGGTCCCTAAGACTGATTACACCGTCGAGTAATCACCCCACCGCCAATGCCGCGCGTCTGATTTATCGCCCCGGCGCCTAATAGCACTGCTTAACACACAGGTTTGTCCAGATTAAGTAATTACCTTAAAGCAAAAGTTTATTATCTTGGAGGAGAGCGGCGGTGATAAAAGGCCGCCTGTCGAGCGGAGGCAACCGGGCAGAATGGGGGGATGCTTATAGGTGGCGTGAATGAGAGCGATAATTAAAATACAATGAATTAAATTGCGGCGACGGGGGCTGTCGCCGGGGTCCCTTGCTAACATCTATATTACCCCGCTGGCACCCCTTGCTAGGGGGGGCGGGGGGCGACTGGGATTACAACGGGGACCAAGGACCAACGCAAGCCGCCGCACCTGAGTGGGAAATTAGTCCGGTGGGCACATGTGTAAATTAAACATGGACCTAGTTCCTCTCCAAAATGAAGGGGGCACGGAGGGGGATGGTGGGGGGGTTGGGGGGGCACATCCTGATGGGGGGGCGGGGTGGGGGGGGGCAGCTAAGAATAACACGTAGAGTACAAGTGCGAGTGTGTGATGGCTCTGGCGGTGACGGCTTAATGAGGAGAGGGCCTTGCGAGGCCTCGCCGCCGAGCGCGCGCAGATGTTGGGTGTTGTGGAGCGCACAAAGAGACCAAACAAAGGCGCGTTTTGGAATGATGCATGGAAATCTTTTGTTCTTCGTTTTCGCACCGTGGGCACCTACATCAGTGGTTCTTCTAAAGCTCTTTAATTTTAAGGACCCCCATTTTGATGTGCATTAGCCCACAGACCCCCATTTGCTTTGTTTTTCTCCAATTTTTTTCATCCCTGGGACTGCAATTGAAGAACATTCTTATTGTTAGCCATGGTTTGGTGAAGATTAACTATCAATCAATTACCGGAGCCCCCCTGAAGGACCCCTGGGGTCCCCAGGCCCCACGTTGAGAGTCACTGATCTATATATGATTCTCCTATGCAGCGACGCTTAGAAACTGCACAGTAAAATAATCAGTTAGTTTACCTCTGAAAGTGCAAGAATGGAACCTTTTATCCTTTGTTAGTTTTTTACTTCTTTGTATTCGAGATATACAGTTGCTCAGGCACGTGCACACGTCAAAGGGGGCTTGAGCCCCTGCCCTTTTATCCATCTGTAAAAAAGCGCCCTCCCCAGACCATGAATGCAAGTTTTTACTATGGTGAAAGAAATGCAAATGATCTCTTTCCATGCCATACCTGAAGGCAGCATTCAAGAGAATTGCCTTGTCCAAACTCTCCTGAACTTGAATGCAGTGTCTTATGTTGAAATAATTGCCCTCTCTGTGTAGAAATCCATGACATACGCCACAGTATTGATGCTTAGCTCAGTGTGGTATCAAGCACCGAAAATAGATAACTGCTATTTTCAATATTTTCACCAAAAGGCCCTTTTCGAAATTCCAGCCCCTGCCTCTCTAACATTCTCTGCACGTCCCTGCAGTTGCTTCAGTTCCGAAATCAACACTTTAGAAGGAGAAACGCCTTATTCGCCAACGTCAAAGTCACACAGGGAATTCTTCAAAAAATCACAGTAGAGTGTGGGGTTACAAAGGGTCGGAGCCCAAGACAATATCCCCGGAATGATAATGTACACCGCTATACGAGGAATATGGAGAGAGGACCTTTTTGGAGCTGTGTGAAGCACAGGCTCCCTATACGTGGCCGTGTGGGTGGGTCTGTCTGTGTGTCTGTGTGTCTGTCTGTCTGTCTGTATGTAGCCTGAACTTCCTAAACTTCGGCACGCCACTAGTCCCACAGTTTTGCCACCACACACTCGCGCCATATGTCAAATCGACCGGCTTACTCGGGAATCGTGGGCTATTACTTTTCTAAGAGAAAGGTTCTATAGTTTAATTGATATTAATTTATTAGTGAATTAATTTTCCCCATTGACTTATAATGGGAATCGCAAAAACTCACATTCAATTATTTGTCTCTCGCAAACCATAGGGGCTAGAGTTTCAAGACTTGGAGAGGAGGTTCATAATGATTTCAAGGATTAAATAAAAAATAATTGTGTCATTTGGCCGCATGGTGGCGCCATAACACCCCACTTTACGTTTTGGCCTGTAACTCTTGAACCGTAGGTCGGAAAATTAAAAATATTTTTTCCCTGGATTCCTTGGGTCATGACGCATCTCCCCATATAGGCCACGCCCATTTGCGCCATGATAGATTTTCCGCCATCTTGAATTTTCTCCAAAACACACTTTTTGCTCCTTTTCCTACATATTTTCTTCAAATGTCACAAAAATCGGTACACATGATCCACACACACACACACACACACACACACACACACACACACACACACACACACACACACACACACACACACACACACACACACACACACACACACACACACACACACACAGCTCCACTTCACACGGGTGTGATTTTTACCCTCATTCCTCCTCCACGCCGTGTATTGTTTGGGTGATGTCCATGATGGATGGCCCGCGTACAAAATAGAAAACACCCTTCGTCCTGCTTCACCCATCCCTCTCTCTCTCTCTCTGATCCTCCACCCGCTGGGAAAGCACAAGCTCAGGTTCAACTGAAATAGAACAGGGCCCTTGTCGCGTCAGCAGCTCCGCCAGCCTCCCATGTCGATAAATGGTACGCTGCCTTGCCTTCCGCAACGCCAGGGGCGTCACACACCAAATTCTGGGGCCCCTGGGTACAAGGATTCACTGTGGGCGGGCCCCCCATGAATGTTAACTATTGAGAAATAGCTCACAGCGCGGCACTGAGTGCAAAAATCGTGAAAATGTGTGCAAGAAACCTATGTTTCCATGTCAGTGGTGCTCAAACCTTTTCATGTCAAGGACCCCCAAGATGATATGTATTTGGCCACGGACCCCCATCTCAAAATATTTCGTTCCAGGGACCCCCCAGAAGCGAAATTTGAGTTACAAATGTTCGCTTAAAAAAATACATATATTCAAAGATTTTCATACATTTTCACAACTTTTCAAAAATAGCAGATCTACAAGCTCGCAGCGCGGCACTCGGTGCCGCGCTGTGAGCTTGTATATCTGCTATTTTTCAGTAGCTAAAGTTATTCCACCTCCAACTTGGGCCCTAGTTACTCAGTCCCCCCCTTGTGACGCCCCTGCGCAACGCGCCCAGCGACATACGTAATGCGAAAACATGCAAGCCGGACAATATTCGCAGAGGCGTCTTATTTTCCGATGGCTGCCTGCTCTTTCCCCCCCTCCTTTTTTTCCCAGCAGGCTCTGATGCGTATACCCCTGTCACCCAGAGTTGTTTTAATGTCAGCCGTGTTTGTTTGACACTTAAGCCGCTGTGTTTGATGCGAAGCAGATCCCTGGCAAACTTCCTGTGATGTTTGACAAGAGGCTCTCTTAAGACTCCATCTACTGTAGCCTAATACACCTCCTCGGACTCAGCGGTGGGAAAGGGACTTTAAGGAGTAGTTCACCCCCAAAATGATTTTTTTTTATTGATTACTCATGTCATGGAGACTTGAGTTCAATAATATTTTTAGTTTTTTTGTCGCATTCCTAAGACTAAAATTTGATTACA
>NC_137831.1:28343274-28345774 GCF_963921795.1 Nannobrachium achirus | reverse complement strand
CAAGTTTCCGCCGTCCCATCGTGCATTGCGTAGATAGAAGGTGTTCGGCAGTTCCGGCGTCGCAGCCGAGAGTGATCTACAACAGTGGTTCTCAACCTTTTCAGGCCGCGACCCCCAAAATAATCAGATTTTAACTGGGGACCCCCCCCATCCTGACGAGCAGTAATGCCTCAAGAGTTGAGGCATTACATTTTGTATAACACGGTTCTATTGTGAAAATAGCAGATCTACATGCTCACAACGCCTCGCGTTACGAGGCGTTGTGAGCATGTAGATCGGCTATTTTCACAATTTCTGCCACTAAGATAATTTGGCCAATGTTTAATTTGTCACTTTAGAAGTATTAAAAAGTCCTTAAATTGTTGTCACTTTAGAAATGTGCTATACGCTTAAACTTTATGTTGGTTTGTTTACGGTTGAGTGAGGCAAACAATGTTGCACATTAAGTTAATCATCTGGGGACCCCCCAAAATAATTTGGGGACCCCCCTGGGGGTCCCGACCCACAGGTTGAGAACCACTGATCTACAAGCTCACAACACTTGCATCTGCGACGCGACGTGAGCTTGTATGTCTGCTGTTCTACGGAAGTGTCCCACACATAATTCTACAGTAAATTCTCACGGAAACAGGTGGATAGAAAAAACAAATCCAGACTATTTGAAAAATGGATTGATAGTTGCAGGCCTACTGCATGGATAAAAAAAAAACAGAAGCCGTTTGTTTACTTCTGGTGTATTATATTGTGTATCAGCAGTATTTATTCCTTTTTTACGGTGCTGTGACAGCCTCCACCCCCCACTCCACCCCACCCACGTACCACCGCCACCACCGGCGCCGCACGACTTGCGGCGAGCGATCAACTCTTGCGTTTTCAAGGTGAAAGCGAAGCGCGCGCGCGCCGCGTACGGAAAAAGAAAAACGTCAGGTCAGACTCATTTATTAAAGAAGCCTTAACAAACAGATTAATCACGGCGCGCGTCGCGGAGAATAAAGGTATGTAGATATAACCAATAAATGTACATGTAAGAAAGAAAATAAACAAAGGATGGAAACAAACAACCTTGACAACGCTTTGGTCACGTGACTCTGTTGTTTCTTGTTGTGCAGTAACCAGCGTTGGAAGAAAGCCTGTTACAAGTGAAAGTGTTCTGTTCAAAATAATAGTAAAAGTACAAATGTATTGGCAATGAAAATAAACTTAAAAGTTCCAAAATGTTGCCGATCTACAAGCTCACAATGCGTCTCAATGTGATGTGTTGTGAGCAACTATGTTCATGGTATAAAGTAGTGGCTAATGTCTGTTTTGTATTAATCGAAATCTGCAAAGTAACCAGTAAGGAAAGATGTCAATTAACTGTAGTGCAGTAAAAAGTACAATATTTGCACCTGAGATGTAGTGGAGCAGAAGCATTGAGAAATGTACCGGTGCACAATTAACCCTTACTTCCTCAAAATTGTACTTAAAGAAGGACTTCACCACTTTTCAACCTGTCTTCATATAAGGTCCTCACTAATGTTCATGATAAAATATCACTTTTTTTTTCATAGGAGAGTTGTGGAGAGTTGTCAGAAATCCATCCACCAGTGACATCATCAATGGGTTATCCAAGCTAATAGAAACTGTAGGCTTTCTATTCCTGAAAAGTTGCAATGTTATAATGGACCCATTGTTTTTGCGATAATAAAAATCGAAATATTTTTTATCAAAAATATTGTTTAAAAAAAATCTGTCAAATGATGATATCAGGTGGATGTATTTCTTACCCGCCCACAACTCTCCTATGAGACCCAGACTGAGTAGATTTTTTTATTTTTTTTTGCTATTTTATCATGAACATTATTGAGGACCTATTATATGAAGATAGGTTGAAAAGTGCTGAAGTCCTCCTTTAAGCAGAGCACTTGAGTAAATGTACTTGGTTACCACTGGCTGTAAGGCGGGTAAAGGTTTCTTTAGTTATAACTGCAGAGTGATGGGCCCTCCCTGTCTCCGCAGCCACGTAGAGCACCGTTTTACAGTGACAGATCAACAAACAGAACACCACATAACGGCGTTTCCAAAAATAAATCCATACCGATAAACATCGCTCCACTTACAGTAGTGCTGACCACAAACATTTCTGTTTCTACGAGAGACACCGCGCCGCTGTGTGATATATATCTTGAAAATATCCCTGTCTAACGACTACGGAGAGACTAGTGAATGGACTTATTAAGAGGGAGATGGGCTAAATGAGCTATAGGTACTAAATATGCATATTTTTCTGACCTTGTTTTAGTCTCTGCTTGGCCTGGTTTGGTTGGCTAATTACATGGCGTTCGCCAGCGGCCAGCGGACACAAGACAAAGCATGTCACGCCAACAATTAGTCTATAAGACCCATTAGCCTTCCCGGTGGAAATTAAGAACCACTGTACAAGCTGGGTGAGCCTCGTTAAGGCCAGGCTAACGATATCTGGGTCCCCGGCCCGGCACTTCTTACTGTAAATTACAGTGTT
>NC_137831.1:28328274-28338274 GCF_963921795.1 Nannobrachium achirus | reverse complement strand
GCGAGGAAAGTTAACGGGGCGCTCGAAACCGAACACCTCGCGCCCTCGCTTCAGACAGGAGGGCCCGTTAAAAAAGCCACGAAAGGTAACGACCTCGGGGTTTGGGGTTGGTAGTGATTTATAATCACAGGGCGAATACAACGCTGTGTGTTTACCCTCATAAGCGAGCTTTGATTTTGACTGTAGCCCGAGCTAATTAGCTGTTATTGCTAATCTCCAGCTGCTCGGCCCCATGCTTACAAGGCAATTAGTCTGTCTCTTCTCATTTCACCGTAACTTTGTAACGATTGTTTCGTCAAACTCGGAAAAGGCAGCTGTATGTTGTTGTTTGGGGGCAGGTTTTGAATGTGAAAAAAAATTAACAAATACAAATATCTACCCACACACCTGGAAAACCTTTTGCCTCCCTACAGAAATATACAAAAAAAAACAACATTGTGTTTTGCACAAAATAAAATGAAATAATTGAATTTGACTGCGCTCTATATTACTTGCAAGTTCATATATAACTTTAACTTTAAGTTAACTTTAACTTTCCCAAAGTAAAATATTCTTCTTCACGCAGTATAACTGAATACTGGTTGACAGAATGGACCCACCGGCTTTCACCCCGCCATAAGTCTGGTGTTTCTGGGGGATAAAACAATCTGGGGAAACCGGTTACGGATTGGTTTTATATCCAACCCACAGACTGTAAAAATGAAATGGACTGAGCCACGCCATTGGTTTCTAACAGACCGTAAATAAAGTCTAGTTTTCAGCGAGTGCAAATCCAGCATCTTTCTATATCCGCTCCAGAAATGAAGCCGGAAATGAATGCTATTCGCTGGAGGCACAAGTAGAAGTTGAAATAGTAACATGTTGTCGTTGTCGGGTGAAAACCTTGTATGTCCAAAACCGTTCGTTTTGCATTTATCATTTTAAAAGATGATTTAAACTAGTGAAAACAGACGATCTACAAGCACACAACGCCTCGCACCGCGAGGCGTTGTGTGCTTGTAGATCTTCTGTTTTCACTACTTTTGTGCGACGGCCTTGTACGATGAAGCAGGGCTTTACTTTGCGAAAGAACGTACACATTTGAAACTTGGAGATACAAGGTTTCCACCAAACGATGTGCTGCGGCCATTCATTGGAACAGCAGCTTCGACGTTGAGAACCCGGAAGTGGCTTCATTTTCCAGCGAACGGAACTTGCCGCTTGATCCAACCGGTGTCACGTGACGCCATTATGACGGACAACTGAAGCAGAGGGTGACTGAAGGAGCACGGAGGGTTACTCATTGTTGGTCTCATTTCTCCCCCCACCACACACACACACACACACACACACACACACACACACACACACACACACACACACACACACACACACACACACACACACACACACACACACACACACACACACACACACACCCTCCTTCCCACCCTTTCATCCTTTTGTGAGACAGAATTAGTAACGGGTCCAAGAAGCTGCTTCTTCTGGGAAATGATCTCCTTGGGCAGTGTACACAGCAAGAATCCTCATTGTTCACTTCAACCCTACAAGAGTTCTCAGAGTTACAGGTGGACATAAATTAACGCTGAGTATTTGCCTGTGTCCTGATAGAGTGTAATATCATCAGTGTAAAAAAGTGCACTCCAACAAATACGTTTTTCCATTCTCAGAGTTCAAGAACACTACAACATCTCAAGACTCAAGTGTATACTTGAGTGCAGTGGACCTCTCAAACCTCTCAATACAAATGATCTGATTTTACTTTGTTACCTTTCTTTTTTATATTTATTAAGCCTGGAGAAAGTTGTCAGCGCATGGATGCTCTGTTAGAGTTCTTCAAGTGCTCTGTTGGAGCGGTAGAAAGTAACAAATTACAGTACAAAAAAGTACTGTACTGTACAATTTTGAGGTAATCTTATTTTACTTGTATTGTACATTTTACTGCACTATGCTAAGCCTATTTTACACTCTGTGAGCTTATAGATCTGCTACTTTCTAAAAAGTTTGACATATTTCAATTTACTTTCCCTTTTAGCTAATGTAACAATATTTTTGTGCCAATACGTTTGCACTTTGAATACAGGCCTGCTACTTGCAACAGAGTATTCTTCATATTGACGTCTTGCTACTTTTACTCATAGGATAAAACAAATCGTAGGACTTCTTTAACCGCTGGTTAGAGTTTGCCACAGACAGTTGTGTATTTTTTCTTTTCTTTTCAGTGACCAGTACAGCCACGCAATGGTGTGTAGGATATTCCACAATCCTTGGCAGCCGTCATGTCCTTAGTTGGTGTTTTGTCAAAACAAGCATAGTTACTATAAGTTCTGCCCTGTATTATTCTTCCGTGGACGTGTGTGACTGGATCAGGGGGCGCAACACAAACAGACATGAGTCCAATCTGCGAGGGTGTGTGGTTAGTTGTGTGTGTGTGTGTGTGTGTGTGTGTGTGTGTGTGTGTGTGTGTGTGTGTGTGTGTGTGTGTGTGTGTGTGTGTGTGTGTGTGTGTGTGTGTGTGTGTGTGTGTGTGTGTGTGTGTGTGTGTGTGTGTGTGTGTGTGTGTGCGTGCGTGCGTGCGTGCGTGCGTGCGTGCGTGCGTGCGTGCGTGCGTGCGTGCGTGCGTGCGTGCGTGCGTGCGTGCGTGCGTGCGTGCGTGCGTGCGTGCGTGCGTGCGTGCGTGCGTGCGTGCGTGCGTCTCTGTGAAGGAGTAGACATCTGCTGGGGGATTTCCATCATGACCTTCTACTGAAGATGGACTTCTGCCGTGCGTTTATATATATATATACACAGTACAGTGTATGTGTGTGTGTGTGTGTGTGTACACCTCAAAATTGTACTTAAAGGCCCGCTGACACGCCCCAAAATTATAATAGTATGATACAGTAGGTCATGTGGTCTCTCTGAAAACGGTCTGAAATAGTCTGAAACTCATGTCACAGTGTAATCTGCCCCTCGCCCCCCAACAACAGCTGACCAGTACAGTAAGTAGTCTAAGTACAGTCAATTAATTTGATTGGCTTATAATTGCGCATTCTCACAATGACATCATAAACATTTAAATATTTTAAGATGACTTTTTAAAGTGACAGTACACCTTTAGATGACAGTCCTACTTTAAGTACAGTACTTGAGTGAATGCACTTAGTTACTCAGTTACACCACTGCCCTCTGCCTGAGTGTGATTTGTAAGGCTGGATAATTCTCCTCCAGTGTGTTGTGTTGGTGTTGTTGTTGTGGCCGGCTCAGTGCACACATCATCCCCATCAGTAGCACATGAGTAGACTGGCGTTCCCCGTTGCTGGGAGGCTCTCCACTCTCATTACAACACCACCATAAACTCCATTTAACCTGGGTGCCCTCTGGCCTAGCGGTCCAGGCGCGTACCACATAGCTAGTACAGTGGTTCTCAAAGTGGGTTCCGGGGACCCCCAGGGGTCCTTGAGGGAGTTCCAGAGGGTCCCCAGCGAACCAAATGGACCCTTATGGGTCTGTAACTCAGAGAGTGTACAAATGGAACCAAATACACTCTCTGAGTTAAATTAACATCAATCTGGCTAGCCATCGTCAAGGAAAAGTTCGGTCGCTCTTTTCAATGCAGAAGTCTAATCGAGAGACTAAATTAACATTGATTTTACAATGTAAATTGGGGTCCCAGAGATAGAAATGCCATTAAATGGGGGTCCGTAGCCTAATGCATGTCAAACTGGGGGTCCTTGAAATGGTTGAGAATCACTGCTATAGAGCCGTAAAAATCTTCTCTCATGAGGGTCCCACCGTGCCATGCAGGCATATCTTTTCAAATGTGGGTCCGCGGGCTAATGGGTGTCAATTTGGGGTCCTTGACACGAAAAATGTTTGAGACCCACTGACACAATGGGCTCTAATGCAGCCTGACAGTGCACAGCGGGTTCGAGTCCTGTTCCCGACGACTTGTGCAGAAAAAAGACCAAAACATATCTTTTAAAAGAAAGGGTACAAATGGAACTGAATGTTTGGTTATATTTGTACAATCTTTTAAGTTGCAAATAAATGACTGTCCCGCACTCAGCAATCTTGCCTGATAAGGCAGCTAAGAATAGGGTCTTGAAATATTGTTTCCCCCCCAAAAAAACTTTATAAATAGCTTAATTATGTAAACAGGAAGGGGGGGGGGGGGGGGGGGGTCACAAATGCAAGGAATTTATCTAATAAGGGAGAAATCAACTTGAATCTTGAATCTTTGGTTTTGTGGAATCTGATTGAGAGATCTATATCTATAGATCTATATTTAATTTTTTTACATGTGTACACCCACACGCACACACAAACACAATTGTGCCGGCACTCACGAGAGCCCTATTCATGTGTACACACATTTACACGAGTGTACCCTGGCCCCTACGAACACACACACACACACACACACACACACACACACACACACACACACACACACACACACACACACACACACACACACACACACACACACTCTCAGATGTATGTGTCTAGGTTCCAGCCACGTTTCAAACTTTCCATCTAATGACCCATCTGAACCGATGTGATCCGAAACTAGGACTATGCCCATAGATGGGCATGCCAATAGGGTATGGGCGTATACTAATGACATCAGGTATCTCCATAAGGGTCACAGGTAGACAGACACTTGCAGAGATCTCCATATATGGGCACAGGTGTGACATGGCCTGAACCTCTAGAAATCCAGATCTATATATATTACAAAGTAATTGGTGACTAATGTTTTCAAATAATTGTAGTGGAGTAAAAGTACAATATTTGCCTCTGAGATGTACAGTAGTGGAGAAGTACTCCAAAATACCCCCAAATTGTAAAAAGAAGTTCATACAGTAGTACATGAGTAAATACACTTAGTTACTTTACTTTACACCTCTCCTCTCCTCTCCTCTCCTCTCCTCCCCTCCCCTCCCCTCCCCTCCCCCCAGCCTGCAGTGTTTATTGTGTTTGGGGGGGAATCCACGGTGCCTGTCAGACAGTGAACCAACACTTCCAGACTGAGCCAGGCGAACACGCTCACCGCGCCGGACCGGGGGGAGATAGATGGGGGGGCGGGGGGTGGGTGGGGGAGTCCTACTACAGCCTGCAGCCAGGGGTGTTGCACCGAATTCTGGGCCCTGGGTGCTTTAACTAGCAGATATACAAGCTTGTAGATCAGCTATTTTTGAAGGACCCCTAAAATTACATGTTTAGTTCCAGGGACCCCCAGAAGCAAAATTTGAGCTACAAATGTTTGCTTAAAAAATACATATATTCAAAGATTTGCACACATTTTCACGAGTTTCTAAAAATAGCAGATATACAAGCTCACAGCGCGGCACTCGGTGCCGCGCTGTGAGCTTGTATATCTGCTATTTTTCAATAGCTAAAGTATAAAATAATTAAGGCCCCTCCACCTTTCCCCCCCTTGTGACGCCCCTGCCTGCAGCTGAGAAGAATCCCGAGTGTTGCTTCTGAACTATGAGAGTGCAACAAGTGTAACCAAATGGACCAGCAAGAGCTCACCTCGCCGACCCGCTGGACCGATCAGCGATGTATATATCGGACCAGTTACCCACATATGGAGACCCCGGGTAGGCCTACCCATATATGGAGATCCATGTACTGTATATGGAGATATACAGTAAGTGCATTTACGATAATTATCAGCGATATGCTGATAATTATCGTTGAGACGATACAATGTCTCCACGATACAATGTCTCCACGATACGCCTTTTAAGAGATATCGAGTGATACAATTGAGGGAGCCTTGTAAGAAATCCTGTTGAATCGTTAATACAGAGATTCATTGCAGAATTCAATTTAAACCTGCATTTTGGTCTAAATCAGTAGCTCTCAAACTTTAAAATGTCAAGGTCTCCACTTACGGGTCCATTTGGTTTCATTTGTATACTGTCAGAGTTACATACTTGTAAAGTTCAAATTAGACCTCCCAAAAGGAACCCAGAGAGTCTAGTTTTTGTCAAGTAACTTGAAAAATAACCATAAAAACCAATGTGAAAAAGAATCGTGATAAAATTGTGTATCGTGATACAGCTTGGGAAAATATTGTGATATTGTATTTTTCCATATCGCCCACCCCTAATATGCTGTGAGAGCCCAAACATGCTTAGTTATTTGGTTGGTGAAAGTCCTATGACGTCTATGACATCTGACAACATACATACATACATACAGTCCCTTTTATGCCCATACTTGGAGATCCCTGTCTGTAGAACCAGCCACACAGATATGGGCTGTCTTGGCCATCTGTATTGGCCATATATGGGCATTACCAAATATGGACATTCCCAGATATGCGCTTAATATTGATGACATCGGGACAGGGATCTCCATATATGGGCATAAACAGGCCGTGTTCCAACATTAAGCCAAACATTTGATTAACAGCTCTACATGCAAGTGGTAAAGGGATATTATTGACTATGTTTCCACGACTACATGGTCCATCCATAACTATATTATCGTCGTTGTCGGGCGGAAACCTCGCATCTCCAAGCTTCAAATGTGTACGTTCTTTTGCAAAGTAAAGCCCTGCTTCATCGTACAAGGCCGTCGCACAAAAGTAGTGAAAACAGCTTATAGATCGGCTGTTTTCACTAGTTTAAATCATTTTTAAAATGATAAATGCAACACAAACGGTTTTGGACATACAAGGTTTCCACCCGACAACGACGTTATGTTACATTTTCTTACCTATCTAAAAGTAGTAAATCTAAATGTTTTATGTTGGATAAATCTGATTCTGAGCCCGTGCCTTTGACTTAATCTGCTAAAACATCCACATTATCTCTCTCTCACCCTCTCTCTCTCTCTCTCTCTCTCTCTCTCTCTCTCTCTCTCTCCTTCACAGCTGTAAATCTCTAGGAATGTAAGCCTGTTGTTTTTGGAATCAGTGCAAGCTAAACCTTAATGTCTGCGAGAGATTGATGTTTCCAGACATGGCCCGGAGCTCCAAACTTACGTATTTTTTTCAGATCTGGGAGTTGAGTGCAGTCAAACAATAACGAGTTAGTAAAAAAGAAGAAAAAGAGAAAAGAAAAAGGAAAACCGTCACTTTGATCCTCAGGGCACGTATAGGCAATGAAACCATCCCCCCCCTTTTAAACACCTTTCGTCATTCTTCCTCACACAGGGGCTTGTGCCGTAGACGGTGAACGTACTGACAATAAGTAACAACATAAGGTGCTCTCGCACGCTTGTTAAAAGTCTAAAAAACACGGTTTATTCTCCATAAGGCTCCATTGTTGATCCGCGTGCGTCAATGTGTGTGCTTTATCTGCAGAATCTAGGCCATTAATTCTTCAAACAGAACTCTAGCTAATGACCGGGCTCTAGTACTGTATGAGAACACAACTTCTGAGAGAGAGAGAGAGAGAGAGAGAGAGAGAGAGAGATAGATGAAGGGGCAAATAGAGAAAAGGAACGAGAGAGATGGACAGAGAGAGAAAGAGAGAGAGAGAGAGAGAGAGGGATAGATGGAGGGAAACTGAGAGAGAGATAGGAAAGAAGAGGTGAGGGAGATAAAGAGAAAGGATTAGAGGGAGGAAGGGAGAGAGAGAGAGAGAGAGAGAGAATGTGCATGAGCGAGCACACACACACACACACACACACACACACACACACACACACACACACACACACACACACACACACACACACACACACACACACACACACACACACACACACACACACAGAGGGAAAAAGATTGATTTCCTTTATCCCACCGATCAGCCTGTCTGTCTATAAATGGACTATTTTCGTGTGTTTTCTCTATTTTTTCTCATATAAAAATGAGAAAAACACAGTGTTTTGCTTCAGTACATATAATGTTGAGGGTCCCTGGGCCCAGCCAGCCTCTCCCCCGAGTGCAATCTTAGATAAAAGGCAGACGGGGGCATCTTGGAAAGTCATCAAGCTAAATGTTTACAGAGAGCCACAGAAATGTGTGTGCGTGCGTGCGTGCGTGCGTGCGTGCGTGCGTGCGTGCGTGCGTGCGTGCGTGTGTGTGTGTGTGTGCGTGCACACGCGGCCCTTGCAGGGCCCTCTGTAGACATGTGAGTCTTTCCATGTGGAAGCACGCTGCCCTAAGCTGCGCTGACTAATTGAAAAGCTATACTGCAAACGGAAAAATGTACGCCATGGTTGCACATTACTATTATATATACTATATATGTTTTTATTGTATATCGTTGTTGTCAGGTGGAAACCTTGTATGTCCAAAACTGTTCGTTTTGTATTTATCGTTTTTAAAATTATTTAAAACTAGTGAAAATATGTTCACTCGTTTTGTGCGACAGTCTTGTATGATGAAGCAGGACTTTACTTTATGAAGAGAAAAAACACACACACACACACACACACACACACACACACACACACACACACACACACACACATATCTGAAACCTGGAGATACGAGGTTTCTGCCCGACAGTGACAATATTTGATAATCGATGATTGTGTAGATATATACACCAGAACAAAGACAAAATCTGATTAGCGGATATTTTCATCTGATTTCAAAGAGACTTCTTTATTATCTTGAGGCTCAATACTACATCAAACCATTTGCTAAAATGGGATGTTGTTAAAATCTCCATGTGCCCTTTGGTTTGAAGAATTTTCGAAACAGACACAAACCGTGCAAACAGGAAACAGAACCGTGTTAAACGACAACACCTTAAACATCCTGGAAACACAGAGGGAAAATGACATCTCGGGTCGTGATAACCTTACTCATTAAAAGACTATAAATACACAAAAGTGTGTTCTCAGCACAGACAACATGGTCCTTAACACAAAACACACGGTAGTCGTTTGTGTAAAATTAGGACCTATATCTACTTTTTTCGTTTTCTTTAAAAGCCCAAAACTTGCCGGGTTGCAAGTCGTTAAAATGGATACTGTATGTCTTTACCAAGGGCTATCCTCAAAATAATATTAATACCTTGTAATACCTTACGCCATTTAGGGCTTAGAATTATTTCAGGCTTTAACTATTGCAAAATAGCAGATATACAAGCTTGTAGATCTGCTATTTTTTTTAAATCATGATTTTTTTTGCAAATCTTTGAATATCTCATTTTTAAAGTGAACATTTGAAACTCAAATATTTGCTTCTGGGGGGTCCCTGTCACGAAATATTTTGAGACGGGAGTCGGCGGCCAAATACATATCATTCTAGGGGTCCTTGACACGAAAGAGTTTGAGAACCACTGACGTAGAAACTTGTGTTTTTCATAAAAAACCATAGAAGGATTTAGAAGACACTTATAGAATCGGGTCAAAATCGGGTCAAAATTCAAATGTTCAAATTCAAATTCAGCTTGTAGATCTGCTATTTTTTTCTGCTAAGTTAAAGCATAAAATAATAAGGTGTACCCGGACTAAACGGGTTAAAAAAAAGAAACATGGTAGTAGTAGTAGTTTATGTAAAAAAGAAGAAAAAAAAAGAAAGGAAAGAATGTATGTAAGTAAGAAGACTGCACGAAACATCAGGGGGATATTTTTCTGCTCTCGCACGCCCTGGCCTCCCCGGGCAGGGCCTCATTCACACAGCACAGAGAGAGAGGGAGAGAGAGAGAGAGAGAGAGAGAGAGAGAGGAAAAATAAGAAAAAGACCCCCATCTCCCCTCCTCCACCGCCTCCTCCTCCTCCTCTTCTTCTCAGGAAGATTAGTGGCCGTTCTTTTAGAGTAGGAGGTTGGACGACGGGGCCTTTTTTTTTCGGACCCGCATTTTTCCAGTCGAGGGCTGACCCCCCGAGTGCTCCCTACGCGGTTCTCTAGATGCTCGGGGGGTGGGGGGAGGGGGGCTACGCGTATACCTTAGCCAACCATCAATTACTCAGTGTCGGCGGCCCCGCCCCCCACCGCCGCTACGCTACCAACCAAGAGCCGCTAACGCTAACGCCGCGCCGGTCACGCCGGTCACGCCGGCTACTTTGGCGAGGTTTGTTGTTTCCGATAAAAGGGGGG
>NC_137831.1:28295774-28323274 GCF_963921795.1 Nannobrachium achirus | reverse complement strand
TTTCAAAGCGAACGTTTGTAACTCAAATTTTGCTCCTGGGTGGGTCCCTGGAAATAAAAAATTTGAGATGGGTGTCCGTGGCCAAATACATATCATTTTGGGGGTCCTTCACATGAAAAAGGTTTGAGCACCACTGACATAGAAACATTGCTTTTTCTAAAAACCTTAGAGACACTTATAGAATCGGGTCAAAATCGGGTCAAAATTCAAACGTTCGCGATTTTTCAAAAATAGCAGATATACAAGCTCGCAGCCGTGAGCTTGTAGATCTGCTATTTTTCAATAGTTAAAGCATAAAGAACGCATACCCGGTCGAAATGGTTTAAAACTCGGCATTAGCCCGTGTCCTCTGATAGGGAGGAAATTGTTGTGAATAAATAACGTGGGATGGGAATATAAAACAGGGCGGGCTGTAATTTCCAAACGCCGGGGCCTCAGTCTAGGCTCAGAGGTGGGCACGACTGAGGTGACAAGAATCCCGCGGCTCACAGTAAACAATCCTTCCCCGCAATAATAAAAAAACGGGGGCTTGTCTGAAACAGGGGCAGTATATCGTCGTTGTCAGGCGGAAACCTCGTATGTCCAAAACCGCTTTGTTTTGTGTTTATAATTTTTAAAATGATTTAAAACTATAGTAGTGAAAACAGCAGATCTACAAGCACACAACGCCTCGCAACCGCGAGGCGTTGTGTGCTTGTAGATCTGCTGTTTTCACTACTTTTGTGCGACGGCCTTGTATGATGAAGCAGGGCTTTACTTTGCGAAAGAACGTACACATTTGGAGATACAAGGTTTCCCCCTGACAACAATGATATTGTCGTTGTCGAGCAGAAACCTTGTATGTCCACGTTTCAACTTTTCAAAAAAAAATTTTTCTCTTTCCGTAAATTAATTTCTGACTTCGTAGTACAAGTGTCGCACAACGCAGATCAGCAAGTTTTGTCTATTTTTTAATTTTTTTAAGAGATATGTTTTTGGGCTTTTATGCCTTTGTTGATAGGACAGTAGACTGAGAGGAAATGGGGAGAGAGAGATGTACGCAGCAACGGTAGTCGGGATCGGGAATCGAACCAGCTACACGCCGTCAGGCTACACCGAGCCTATGTGATATGCGCCTGGACCGGTAGTCAAAGGGCGGCCCATTTTATTTAATTTTGAAAGCGATGTCTTCCTTTTTTTTTTTTTTTTTTTAAATAAATATCGAACCAATGAAAAGTATTTGTGATTAAATATGAACTACATCAGAATTATTTGAACACGAGTTATTTCCCCCAAAAAAGAAAAAAGTCTGGGTGCTCTGAAGTTCAAAAACACACGTGTGAAGAAGGTGTCCTCCCCGCATTTCCTGAAAAGTTACCATTTTGGATATACAAGGTTTCCACCCGACAGCGACATATATTATAAAAGTCTTCGTCTTTTTTTTTCCTGCTCGGGAATTGGGGCTCTCAAGGTTCAAGGACCTCGTCCCCCCCCCCCCCAACCCATCCCGCCTGCTTCCCTCTCATACTGCATATTCACTTATCAGCGGACGACAACGGGAATAATAATGCATATTACCGAGATAAGTAATTGCTCTGTCTGGGCGCGCTGGCAGACGCGACAGGGTTTTTTTTCTCGCAGCGCCGGGGTTGTAAGTCGGCGAGCGAGCGTGGGCCGTCCGCGCTGATATCCCATTGGTTTAGAGTGCGCGGACGACTAGACTGAGCGCGTGCAAGCAGATGCAAGCCGGTCCATGTTACCTGATTGTTTAAAGATTAAAATACGGAACTGTTCCTTTTCAAAACGTGATACTGGAGAGGAAGAGTTATGGAATAATGGCCTTTCCTTTTTCTTGTCTTTTTTTTTCTCCCCCCGTGCGCCAGACCGGACAGGAGAAGATTAACAACTCAGTACGTGATAATGTTCTCATTGCACGCAGATAGATCCTCGCGCGCGCCAACGCTTGTCCGCGCTGTTGCGATTGCATATGCCATGACAGAAGGATGAATGCATATGTGTTGAGACGTGTGCTGTGTGCTTAGTCGGTGACTATTGTATGTATTGTAGGCCTATGTGTCGCCTTGCACTCATGGACGCAACGTGAGCTGTGTGTCAGGCATTCATGTCTAGAATCTGACTGTTGATCAAATATAGGCGCTATGCACAACAGCCTTATTAGTAAGGAATTGGGCCTCTTACCGGTTATACCAAGGGTCTTCAACAGGGGGTCCTCAGAGTTACTACAGGGGGTCCTCCAAATCTTTGAGTGATAGAAACCTTTTTTCTTCTTTTTCATATTAACCGCTTGAACCCTATAGTGTCCATATTCTGGAAACTTTAGAACAACGAACTTTAGAACATTCTGAAAACTTAAGAACAACGCCTCGCGTGGAGTTCCCTGTGATGCAAGGGGAACCAAATCCCTTTTATGCTCATATTTGGAGATCCCTGATGTCATCAATATTAAAGCCCATATCTGTTAATATCTATGGAGACATGGAGACATGGATATATCTATCGCGCCATGGAGACATGACATGGATATGTCTATCGCGCTATGGCTATGGAGACATGGCGTGACCTCGCTTTTTGCTCTTAGGCGTCTTACTGGTTAGTATAATTGGTGAGATCTATGACGGAAGTAAGGAAGAGGCCCAATTTCTTTCCAATATGGCTGCTCTGCATAGAGCATATTGACTTGTGCAGCAAAGACACTAAAACACATTTCTAAATGTCTACAGCATTGGTCACCAAAATGTTTTAAGCTTGACAACCAAAAGAGACATTCAGTGGAAGGATATGACCTCTAGCGCCCCCGTTTTTCTTCTTTTACGCAATAATTCGGGGGTTGCCTCTTACATCTGCTAAGAGGCGCGCACACATTGTCGTGGTATCGCATGAATCTGTTCAGAAGTCGAGCCGCCATTGGCAACAATCAATGTGAAAGTGAATCATTTAAGTTAATTAGCAATCAATGTTTCGTCCAAATCCAATCATAATGTTTGGAGTTTCCTGACAGACAAACAAGCTGAAATGCGTCCAAACGATAACCCCTGTCCAACTGCGTTGGCGGGGCCAAAAATGTAAGAATGGAAGGATGGAAGGCTCTCCAACAGACTTTCGATACTCTGTACAAAGTTTCGATCCTTGCGGCTCTTCTTCAGGTTAAAAACCAAGGGTGTTAAAAATGAAGACATGGAACCATTAAATAATATAGATAGTTCTGATCACCAGGTTCTATTCCACCCCAAGCCATAAGACTTGTGAACTCTGAAAAAGCTCAAAAGTCACGTTAAAAAGTGCATATGCCCTGACCTTTCTCCATATGATGCTTAAGAATCCTGTGGGCCATATCTCCATGAATTTGACTTGTGCTTTTATTGATTAAGTGGTGTTTTCTAGTGTTTTAGCTTTTAGTATTTTTTACTTTTATAGTCTTTTAACTATAGGAGCCAGTGAAACGAAATTTCGTTCATTTATGCATTTCATGTACCTGTATATGTTGAATGACAATAAAGCTATCTATCTATCTATCTATCTATCTATCTATCTATCTATCTATCTATCTATCTATCTATCTATCTATCTATCTATCTATCTATATATCTATCTATCTATCTATCTATCTATCTATCTATTCTGTTTGGGTTTTTCCCCCTTTTTCTTTTCTTTTCCGCAGATATTAGGGCAGTTAAAATACACATGCATCCCATAACACCAACTGGTGCAAAAAAAGAAAGAAAAAAAAGCAGACGTATGCTAGACAGACTGTCAGGACAAGGAACCGTCGAACCAGCACTTTTTACATTTATTTCCCAAATAAACAAGTTCTCGTCTTTTAACTCGATTAGAGGCGAAATCAGAGAGCACCGAGTCCTCGCCGGGATTGGAACAAGCTGTCCGTCGCTAAAAACAATGAACACAAGAACACTCGACAACATGATCCCAGCTGTCCGTCTTCATGTTCCAGAGCCATCCACCTTCCACATGACAAGCTGGGCCACATTAAGTTTACATTGTAGTCATTCCTTTTACTGAACCTCAAACTTGGCAACAAAGTGCAGGGGCGTCACAAGGGGGGGGGGGGGGGGGAGTGGGACTGAGTTACTAGGGCCCAAGGTGGAGGCCCAAGGTGGCCTTAATTATGTTATACTTCTACTGAAAAATAGCTGATATACAAGCTTGCGCTGCGAGCTTGTAGATCTGCTATTTTTGAAAAGTCGTGAAAATGTGTGTAAATCTTTGAATATATGTATTTTTTAAGCGAACATTTGTAACTCAAATTTTGCTTGTGGGGGGTCCCTGGAACTAAATATTTTGAGATGGGGGTCCGTGGCCAAATACATATCATTCTGGGGGTCCTTCACATGAAAAAGTTTGAGAACCACTGACATAGAAACCGTTTTTTTTTTCTTTTTTTTCTTTTTTTCTTTTTTTCAAAAAACTTTAGAAGGATTTGAAATATTCAAAGACTTGCACACATTTTCACAACTTTTCAAAAATAGCAGATCTACAATATTGCAGCTGTGAGCCTGTAGATATGCTATTTTTCAACAGAAGTATAATATAATTAAGGCCCCTCGCAGCGCGAGGTGTTGTGAGCTTGTAGATCGGCTATTTTTGGCAAAAAGCTTTGGTGTAGAGGGGGAAAGGAGCAGACTTAGTACAGAGTGAATGGTCAAGTTTATTAAGCATTGACGGTTCAAGTGGTTAAATATCAAGACAATTTGACATGAATCCAAAATACACTGACGATTGTGCTGTCAAACAATGAAACTATATGGAATCTATGAACAGGTTGTGGGGGTCCCTGCTTCATCTCTCTCTCAACTAAAGGATCCTTGGCCTGAAAACATTGAAGACCCCTAGACTTACACCATGGCTTAATTAATAGCTTATATCCCCAAATAGAACAATGCACACATTGCACTGCACTTGATCCGCGTACCAGTTGGACACGTCGCGAAACGCCCCACATTGATGCCTCCGTCATGAACAATTCATCAGATGTCCGTTTCTAACGTAAATGGCAGGCCACCAAGTCCCTTAATTAAAGAGTAAAAAAAAAGAAATGTCACCAAAATCGCAAGTTTGTATTTCCATTTCAAAGGTGGCCCATCAAGCGGCATCTCTGTCAGCCTCTGCAGGGCCGCGCGGCGCGCCCTGCTCCCACCAGTAATTCAGCGTTGCTTTATACTCTGGAGGTATAAGAACAAGGTCTTTCAAGCTCATTATATCGGCCTTTCATCACAGATCCACTGACATCTTTAGAACATGCATTCTCTCTCTCTGTCTCTCTGTGTCTCTCTCTCTCTCTTTGCGTCCTCATAGCATGAACACATTGCAGCCTGTGTGTTAAACAATGCCAAGGTCACTGCCACAGGTCACACACACACACACACACACGCACGCACGCACGCACGCACGCAGGCGCACACACGCACACACACACACACACACGCGTAGTCGCGTACTGTATATAGATGTTTCAAACTTTAGGAGCAGTGGTGAAAAGTAACAAACTACATTTACTCAAGTAGGCTACTGTACTCAAGTTCAGCAATTTTGAGGTATTTGTACTTTACTTGTTAGTGTTTCCAATTTCCAATACTTTTACTTCTATGTAACGCATATCGTCACTGTCGGGCAGAAACCTCGTATCTCCGAGTTTCAAATATCGATGTTTTTTTTCGCAAAGCAAAGCCCTGCTTCATCATACAAGGCCGTCGCACAAAAGTAGTGAAAACTACTGTTTTCACTATAGTCTAACTCATTTTTAAAATGATAAATACAAAACAAACGGTTTTGGACATACAAGGTTTCCACCCGACGACGACGATATAGGTTCAAGTCCCATTCCCGACAAACTTTGCTGCATGTCACTCCTGTCTGTCTCCACGTACACTATCAATAAAGTAAAAAAGCATCTTTAAAACATAAAAAGAAACATGTTAAATAGGTCTCTGAGTCAAACGCGGTCCCAGACAACTCGCAAGCGGCCAGTGCACTGACTGACTGCGGCATCGCACAAATCCAGTTAGTTAACTGGACGTTTTACACACAGAGGGAACAACCCCCGGTTCTGGAGTTTTACAAGGCGTAGCGTGTGTTTAATGTCTTGCTGCAGCAGAATTATCTACAGCGAGTGGTTTAAACCTCAAAGACCGGGAACGCGCTCGAGTCGCGTTAGATTTTAACCGCTTCGACCATTATTTTATGCCTTAACTATTGAAAAATAGCAGATCTACAAGCTCACAGCGCGGCACCGAGTGCCGCGCTGCGAGCTTGTAGAAAATGTGTGCAAGTCTTTGACCCGATCTTTGACCCGACTTCTAAATCCTTCCTCTAAATCAGTGGTTCTCAAAACTTTTCTTGTCAAGGACCCCCAAAATTGCAGGTATTTGGCCACGGACTCCCTTCTCAAAATATGTTGTACCAGGGACCGCCAGAAGCAAATATTTGAGTTACGAATGTTCGCTTTTAAATAGATACAGTTTATTCAAAGACTTGCAAAAAAAAAACTTGATTTTTCAAAAATAGTAGATCTACAAGCTTGCTGTGAGCTTGTATATCTGCTATTTTTCAATAGTTAAAGTATTCAATAATTCTAGGTCTAAATTGGTTAAACGATGTCGGGGACGAGACAGCGAGAGTCTCTTTACATGCAGGCGTCGCGGACAGATCCTGAAAAACGCCTGGCGTTGCGTAGTAACTCTCCAAGTCAAACCACCCCGCCTTCGGTTCTTTACGAGGAGATCACTCGCATGCAGTTCTCAGCCTTAAGAGACCTCGTCATATTTTACAGAAGCTATGAAAGAGCGTTGAAAACCCATGCAAGTTTAACTGTGTTTCGGGCGAGATTTTCGCAAGGCTTAAAACAACGTCCCCACAACCCCCAGCTTTGCTCTTCCTTTAGTAATTCATTAATGTTTCTTGATAATGGCAGGCCACCAAGACCTTCATTAAAGAGTAAAAATGTCATCAAATCACAAGTTTGTATTTCCATTTCAAAGGTGGCCCATCAACCGGCATCTTTGTCAATCTCCGTAGGGCCGCGTGCGGCTTCTCGCTTCCATCAGCCCTTTTTTTTTCTCCTTTCTTTTTTGTAATTCAACATTTTTATACTCTGGAGGTAAGAAGAACAAGGTCTTTCAAGCTCATTATATCGGTCTTTCATCACAGATTCACTGACATCTTTAAAACATGCATTCTCTCTCTGTCTCTCCCTCCCCCAGCTCCCTCTCTCTCTCTCTCTCTCTTGCAGTTTGTCGCTCCCCTGATGCGAGCGGGGATCGCTGCTACTTCCCATTTGTTTCAACAACACAAACACGGCGCCCCCACCTGTCCCGGAGGCCCCCCTCTTGTCGTGTTACCTATTCGTCAGCGTTTATGGGGGCTCGCCCGGTGTCACACTCCTTGACTGTACGTACGCGCACACACACACACACACACACACACACACACACACACACACACACACACACACACACACACACACACACACACGCACACGCCCACAGCGTTCTTGTTTCCGGGGTGTTGTGAGGACCCCCATTTAGTATTAATGATGCTCTTTATGAAACAGCGACTGCATTAGGATTCCTAACATGCCTCCATACTGTAAGTCACCTCTGACTGAGGTCTCCTGCTGCTGCTTTTGGGAATACAAGCAGAGGTGGAAGAAGTACTTACATTTTGTATTTAAGTAAAAGTATCAATATTGCAACGTAGAAATACTCCGTTACAAGAAGAAGAAGTCTTCTTGAGTAAAAGTACAAAAGTTTTGGTATGAAGATGTATTTAAAGTAGGCCTACCAAAAGTAAAAGTGCTCGTTATGCAGAATGTCCCATTTGAAGTTTTCAAATGTATAAGAATATTTTGAAAATAGCAGATCTACAAGCTCACAATGCGTCACATCGCGACATATTGTGAGTTTGTAGATTGGCTATTTTCATATGGCCGAAATATATAGGCCTATAGTGTGTGCCAGCGGCTATGTCATTGTAGTCCTTAGCGGCCATTTCTTGGGTCAAAACACAGGTGTTTCAATTGTTTGATTGCATAGAACTAATGCTATAGTCTAATCAGAACACCTGTGTAAGGCTGTGTTTACACAAGAAATGGCCGCTCTTAGAACTACATTTGGCACACCCTATAGGCTAAGGCTGAAGTGTTTTATGTATGTTTTGTAGTAATAATCAAAATCTACAAAGTAACTAGTAACTAAAGTGTTCAAATAAATGCAGTGAAGTAAAAGTACAATATTTGGATCCGAGATGTGGTGGAGTAGAAGTAAAAGTATTGGAATTACTCAAGTAAAATACAAATACGTCAAATTCTTACACCACTGGACAGGGCTATTCCATCAAGACACACCGCCGTTGTAGGGATAAACCCTGTGATGTTCAGATTACACGACCGTATCTTTATTCACAGACCCCAGGGTCTGTCAATCAAAGTAAAACACTTCCTTACTTTCTCTCTGGTCACACACACACTGCCTGAAATATGTCGTTTCAGACCCCCAGAGTGATATGCATTTGACCGGGGACCCTCAGTTGAGAACAGTGTGCGTGCCAGGGACCCCCATAAGAGAGGATTTGTCAACATTTTGTCGAGAGTTTAAGCATTTCCCCCCCAAAATCTGCAGTTATTTTAAGCCATTTAGGCCTAGAATTATTGAATGCTTTAACTATTGAAAAATAGCAGATATACAAGCTCACAGCGCGGCACCGAGTGCCGCGCTGCGAGCTTGTAGATCTGCTATTTTTTTTAAAGTCGTGAAAATGTGTGCAAATCTTTGAATATATATATTTTTAAAGCAAATGTTTGTAACTCAAATTTTGAGTGGCCAAATACATATCATTTTGGGGGTCCTTCACATGAAAAGGTTTGAGAACCACTGACATAGAAACATAGGTTTTTCAAAAAACCTTAGGAGGAAAGATTTTCACGGTTTTTCAATGGTTAAAGCATAAAATAATAATACGCAATAATGCGTACCCGGTATAAATTGGTTAATTTGTGTTGTGTTTAAAAACTGTTCCTCATTTTGCTGGGGGGGCCCCCTCAGGGACCCCTAGGGATGCCTGGCCCTTCACTTTGAGATCTAGTGCCGTAGACAATTCATCTTCAGGTTTGTGGCGCTCCGCTTGATTATTACTAATGCTCTTTCTAGATCCAGCCTGCATTAGATATTCACAACGCATCTCTGCTGTACAGTCACCCCCGACTGCTCCTCCTTTTGGGGGGGGGGACCTTATCAGGCTTGATTAGAACCCAGGGCATCAAGTCCCAAGAAGGCTTCTTTTTTTTTCTTCATCTTTGAAATGTATATTTCATAGGTCTGCCCTCTCACGGAGTCCCTGCGAGACCACCGTGTGTTCTGACACGCAGCGCACGAGAGAGGGAGGATAAGCGACCCCAAAAACTATTACAAAATGCCATGAAGACATTTGGAAGAAATAATGCATCGACTCTTAATGTGTATCTAAACAATAAATACATAAATAAATGAATAATGAAGTACTAAAACATCATTATTTGCTCCACGCAAGGAAGTATGTTTCATGCTTTTTGAAATTTTCTAATAGTAGGTGATTTTTCACCCCCCAAGAAGCACATTTTAATCTGCGAATTTTGTAAGAAAGAAGGATAGAAAACAAAGACCTAAGAGGAACAGACCCTCTCTCTCAGGTGAAAAGAAACCTGAATTTATCGCCTTCCAACTTCCAACAAAAAAGCCATAACAGTGTGTGTGTCGTTCTTACCTCTTGTCACGGAAGGTGAGAGTTTTTTCGGCAGGTCTCCGAAGCCGTTGCCCTCCATTTTGTCTTTTTTTTCTGCGGCCGTCGAGGTGGACGTCTCCATGGCCGACCGACCGACGTCACGCCGTCTGAAAGAGCCGAACAGGAAACCCAAAACACAACGCTGTTAATGCTGGTCTCGTACACTCACCACATCATGCTGAGTCAAAATGGATTGAGTCAAACTTCACAGGTAGAAGACTGACTCTAAAGCAGTATTTCTCAACCATTTTCAGGCCGCGACCCCCAAAATAAACATATTTTAAGTGGGGACCCCCCTTACCCTGACGAGCACTAGGAGTTGAGGCATTACATTTTGTATTACACGGTTCTATTGTGAAAATAGCAGATCTACATGCTCACAACGCCTCGCGTTGGGAGGCATTGTGAGCATGTAGATCGGGTATTTTCACAATTTCTGCCTCAAATATTTGACAATTTGGCCAATGTTTAATTTGTAATTTTAGAGGTATTTTAGAGGTATACCATCGCGAGGCGTTGTGTGCTTCTAGATCTGCTGTTTTCACTACTTTTGTGAGACGGCCTTGTATGATGAAGCAGGGCTTTACTTTGCGAAAGAACGTAACAAATTTGAAACTTGGAGACACAAGGTTTCCACCCGACAACGACAATATGATAACGACAAAAAAGCACAAGTTAAAAACTCATGGAAATGCTACATTTAAAAGCACACGGCACAGCTTCTGGGAGCGCTATTCCATCATTAAAGCTCTCCGCGTGAGGCACACTGTGACTTGGCACGCAGCCCCCCCCTCTCAAGCCTTCTTGTTTGTCTGCGTTGAACCTACGAGATTACGTAGCTGTGGGCGCTGAGCAAACATATAGCGAGGGTTGGTTTTATGTTCCGACAACTCGTCTTCCAGGGGTCTCTCTCTCTGTCTGCCTTGTGAACCCCTGCAATTCATGACTCAATTTGCTGTCTAGAAGGGGGAGTGGGTGGAGGGGGCGACGAGGGCGACCGGTGGGGGTGGGGTTTTTGGTGCGCGAGGGGGGAGGGGTTGGGGTCCTAGCTCACATGTCATCAAAGTTTATTTGACTGTTGACCTTTCCGTCGGCTTCTTCTTTTCCAAAGGTTCTTTTTTTCCCCTGCGTGTGGTTTGTTGTTTGGTCGAATCAGACGCCACTTGATCCGTTTTGCCTTTTCGCATCTTCGGTCGGAGGCTTTATTCTTTTTTTGTTTTTTAATTCTCTTTGGAAATGTTATTTTCTTTACTCTAGGAAATGGGGGAAGTTGGAGTCGGTCGAGGGAGAGAGTGGAGATGAGAGAGAGAAGTTCTGGAGGGGATCGGATCAAAGCGTTCGGCTCTACAAAGCCAGAACGCTGCAAACCGAGGGCAACGATTATTAAGAATAATAACCTCACGGTTTCTCCTCTCAGCAGAAGAATGGTTGTTGTACAGAAGAGAATGCCAGCCTACATTGTTTCCCTTTTTGTTGTCTTTTTATATTTGGTTGTAATATTTTTACAGACAAGAATGAGATTATTTCCCTTCCTTTATGTCCATATATGGACTGATTAACCACACACCGTATACTCTAGCGTCTCTAAATTGTGCATGACATAATAGGAGAACATATGCGAACATTCGATCTACAATCTCTCAATGCAACACCGTTTTGAGCTTGTAGATCGACTAGGTTCAACAATGTAGAGGGGAAAATCACACCAGTGTGAACCGAGCGGTGGTGTCCATTAATTTCAAGGCTGTGTGTGTGTGTGTGTGTGTGTGTGTGTGTGTGTGTGTGTGTGTGTGTGTGTGTGTGTGTGTGTGTGTGTGTGTGTGTGTGTGTGTGTGTGTGTGTGTGTGTGTGTGTGTGTGTGTGTGTGTGTGTGTGCATGCATGTATGTACATTTCAAGGATTCTCAACAGTATCTCTGGTCACTCAATGGTATTGCAGGCTACATACAGAGACGGACAGACGGATACACACACGGCCACATGGAGACGGTGTGACCACCGCTCAAAAAGGAGGGGGCCTAGCATAGACCCTGGAGGACACCAATCAGCAAAGGGTTTAAGTTGTGTTTGAGCACCATCTGAATTCAGAATATCAATACGCCAATGTTCAATGATTTCTTTCAACTAAATGGAAGATAAAAACCCACTGTACTCAATTGATTAATGCCAGTCTCTAAAACGCAAACACGCTCGCTGATTGACAGCTCGGGCTGGTGTCTTTATTGGCGTGGATGAGTCTGAGTAACAGGTGTTAGAGAGGGTCCTATAGGACTGAATCCTCGTGGGAAGACCCCCGGCGCCCCCTTCCTTCATTTGAGGTGATATATGTCACACGTTAACGTTTTCATGCTCGCACACTCCCTCTGATGTGTCTCCGCAAATCACACTATTAGTCAGGCTCTAAGGTGCCAGGGCGCCAAACACAACCCCCCCGACCCCCCCTCCCTGTCATTAGTGGCGACAAAAACATTTTGCTGTCCACTCCGTGCACGCATGTGGCGGCTCCGCACGCTGGGTGTTCTGTCTAGAACAGGTTCCCAAAACGTTTTTCCCTGCTCGAGACCCAAAAGGGAAATGTGGTGTCTCCCCGGGGCCCAAATGTATTATGAATTCACCCACCGAAGCCCTTATTTTCATGGTAAATGTTAAAAAAATATATTTACTCGTGACCCATAGAAACAGGTCCCAAAGTTTGGGAAACACCTGTCACCTGGGTTCTTAAACCTTTTAATATCAAGGAGCCAGTGAGTGTTTCATTCCAAAGTTCCTGAGTTTTAGTCCAGAGTTGCATTCTACAGGAACGAAAGAACTGACAAATACTACCTTGAGGAATTAACAATCTCCCAAACCTCTAAATAATTGACTATGTATACAGTCAGTGACAGGGTGGAAAACATAGTATGAGCTGGTTCAGAAACTCAATAATCAGCTCATAGTAAACATAACGTCGTTGTCGGGTGGAAACCTTGTATGTCCAAAAGCATTCGTTTTGTATTTATCATTTAAAAAATGAACGAAACCAGTGAAAACAGCCGATCTACAAGCACACAACGCCTCGCGGTGCGAGGCGTTGTGTGCTTGTAGATCTGCTGTTTTCACTACTTTTGTGCAACAGCCTTGTATGATGAAGCAGGGCTTTAATTTGCAAAAGAACGTACACAATTGAAACTTGGGGATACAAGGTTTCCTCCCGACGACGACGATAAACGTGACACTACTTTGCCAAAGGACAAAGATGATGACAGAGCAGTTATGTTTTCTGAAGCGAATCCACCAACCCTCTCAAGACACACACACACACACAACCCCCACATTAGCATAGCTAGCTAACATCCGGTTAGCAGCACGTGGGAAGCTCGGCTTGTGACATTAAAGGGGGGGAGGCTTTCACCTCCTATTGTGGACTGTCAGGGCCCTTCAAGAAGCCACACAATGATTCATTTGGGCATAATGGCCCGACAACAAAGACACCCTTACAATAAGGTTATTTAAGAGAACAACAACTTCTGAAACTGCCCCCACGCCCCCCCTCCCTCCCGCGGTGCCACCGCTATAGACAGGGTCGTCACACCAAATTCTGGGCTCTGGGTACAAGGATTCACTGCGGGCCCCCCATGAATGTTAACTATTGAAAAATAGCAGATATACAAGCTCACAGCGCGGCACCGAGTGCCGCGCTGCGAGCTTGTAGATCTGCTATTTTTGAAAAAATCGTGAAAATGTGTGCCAAGAAACCTATGTTTCCATGTCAGTGACGCTCAAACTTTTTCACGTGAAGGACCCCCCATCTCAAAATATTTAGTTCCAGGGACCCCCCCAGAAGCAAAATTTGAGTTACAAATGTTCACTTAAAAAAATACATATATTCAAAGATTTGCGCACATCTTCACGACTTTTTCAAAAATAGCAGATCTACAAGCTCGCAGCGCGGCACTCGGTGCCGCGCTGTGAGCTTGTATATCTGCTATTTTTCAATAGCCAAAGTTACTAGGGCCCCTCCACCTTAGGGCCCTGGTAACTCAGTCCCACTTTCCTACCCCTTGTGACGCCCCTGGCTATAGACCCCCCCCCCCCCCGGCTCCCTTTCTGCCGAGTCATTGTGCTGAAATCACTGTTCTGTTTGTTCTGTCACCTCATCCTTTCACCCAGGGCCTTTGCCACCTCTGGTTAACTGCTTCACTCTTGAATGGCTCCTGAGAGGAATGCAAACACTCATCAAAAGAGGACTTGACTGTTTGAAAACGGCCCGTTCCTTTTTAGCCCAGGGGTCTTCAACAGTTTTCAGGCCAAGGACCCCTTAGCTGAGAGAGAGATGAAGCAGGGACCCCCATAACCTTTTCAGAGATTCCATATAGTTTCATTGCTTGACAGCACGATCGATCACCAGTGTATTTTGGATTCATGTCAAGTGTTTTCAGATATTTAACGGCTTGAACCGTCAATACTTAATAAACTTGACCTTTCACTCTGTGCTTAGTCTGCTCTTTTCCCCTCTACACCAAAGCTCTTTGCCAAAAAATAGCAGATCTACAAGCTCACAACGCCTCGCAGTGTGAGGCGTTGTGAACTTGTAGATCTGCTATTTTTGGCTAAAGTTCTCAGAATAAGGACACTAGGATTCAAGTGGATTCAAGCAAAGATTTGGAGGACCCCCTGTAGTAACTCTGTGGACCCCCTAGGGGTCCCGGACCCCCTGTTGAATACCCCTGCCTTAGCCATTCCACTTGTTGTATATAAACTCCCATGTCAAGGACCCCCAAATTGTACTTGGCTGGGGACCCCTATTTCGAAAATATTGTTGTACCAGAGTACCCCCCCATAAAAGATGCGTGTCTTGTTTGATGTTTCAAACAATATTCCACATTTGAAAATAGCAGATCTACAAGCTCACAATGTTTCGTGCCGCGGCACGCCGTGAGCTATTTTCGAATAGCCAACGGATACATGATTAAAGTAGTAAAGTAGTGTGTGTGCTCAGTTTGGCAGCGATCGGGCCAACGGCGTCGGAGATTAGCTGGTAACAACCAGGCCACACAAATCGGCCTGTTATAGCGCCACCATGAGGCTGATTTGAAAAATGTGGGGCAGAGGTTCTAGATTGGCATCCAGGTCGTCTGTTTCCGGTACAGTTTCGGTTCAGTGTCTTGCTCAAGGGCACTTTGATAGGACGTGCAAACCTAACTTCAGTTCACTTCAGAGTGAACTAGAAGCAGTGCTCTTCCGAGCACAGGTCTCCACCAGGCCACACAAATCAGCCTGTTATAGCGCCACCATGAGGCTGATTTAAAAAATGTGGGGCAGAGGTTCTGAATTAGCATCCAGGGAGTGTGTGTGCTCAGTTTGGCAGCGATCGGGCCAACGGCGTCGGAGATTAGCTGGTAACAACCAGGCCACACAAATCGGCCTGTTATAGCGCCACCATGAGGCTGATTTGAAAAATGTGGGGCAGAGGTTCTAGATTGGCATCCAGGGAGTGTGTGTGCTCAGTTTGGCAGCGATCGGGCCAACGGTGACTGAGATTAGCTATTTTCGAATAGCCAACGGATACATGATTAAAGTAGTAAACTGAGTTTGATGCAATATTTGGCGAATATTTTGCTGGGGCACCCACTGGAACCCCCTTCAATGACCCCTTGAGGTCTCCTGACTCCACATTGAGAAAAACTGGCCTAGCTTATCACCTGAGCTGTGTGTTATGAGGCGCCGCTTCTGAAAATGGTCATCGAATTGCTTACCGCTCCCCCGTTTTCTATCAGTTTATGCAGAGCTCAGCAGTGAAAATATGGCGACCTCTGTCAGCACAACAGTATTCATTGTCATGATGGCAAAGTTCACCATAGACTTGTATCCTCTATCTGAACTTAAAGTCCGATCTATGCTTGGTTGCATGCCGCTTCGTTTGACAAAAAAATTACGCTCTACAAGCCCACAGCGCGTCGCAAGGGCTTGTAGGTCGTCTGTTTCCGATACAGTTTCGGTTCAGTGTCTTGCTCAAGGGCACTTTGATAGGACGTGCAAACCTAACTTCAGTTCACTTCAGAGTGAACTAGAAGCAGTGCTCTTCCGAGCACAGGTCTCCACCAGGCCACACAAATCAGCCTGTTATAGCGCCACCATGAGGCTGATTTAAAAAATGTGGGGCAGAGGTTCTGAATTAGCATCCAGGGAGTGTGTGTGCTCAGTTTGGCAGCGATCGGGCCAACGGCGTCGGAGATTAGCTGGTAACAACCAGGCCACACAAATCGGCCTGTTATAGCGCCACCATGAGGCTGATTTGAAAAATGTGGGGCAGAGGTTCTAGATTGGCATCCAGGGAGTGTGTGTGCTCAGTTTGGCAGCGATCGGGCCAACGGTGACTGAGATTAGCTGCTCACAAACTGCGAGGACGCACGGACGCACGCACGCACGCACGGACGGACGGACGCACGGACGGACGGACGGACGGATGGACGGAGGGGAAAACATACTCTCCCTCAGCCTTCGGCTGGTGGAGACAACTAAACAAGTAGATACACTTCATGACAGATATGGCAGCGATCATACTGATAAAAGTTATTGATTAAGTGGTTTGACCTTTGTTCTGTTAAGGCAACGGTCTTCCGTACACTCTCTCGCTCTCGCTAATTCCGCGCATCACTCTTCTCGTTGGCGCGACGGAGACAACGCAGTGAGACTGATTAAAGTAACCCCCCGAACACCTTTCCTAAACTCAGCACCGTTGCAGAAATGAAGACACGGAGAGCGAGACAAAAATACCATCCCCGCGGCTCCACAAGTGACACGGATATTGATTATTCCTACGGAAAGGGTCCGTGACTCCAGGAAATTTTCAAAACCTGGGCAGCGGGAAAAGATGGAGGGTTTCCCCCCCCCTCGTGTCACGGAAAACTAATGCCCGCGGCTCGCAGGTGCACGGCGTTGCTTACAGGAGTGTTGGTTTCGAAGCTCATCACTGAATATTACTAGCGGAGCGGCCCGTCCCTGTCCCCCCGCTTGAAATATTACAACATGGGCTTGTCAGACCAAAACTAATGACCCTGTCTCAACTCAAAAGGTCACGCCGCACCAGAGTAAAATCACAAGAGCAACGCAGTCAATTCCTCCACTTCGCTATCCCGCGTCTGAAGGGGCACTTGCCTGAATTTATGGTTCGGGCGACCAAACACCTATTCTCCCCTTTGAATAATAGCTATCCCGTAAAAGAAAGGCCCCGGTCGGTGGCAACTTTAAATCATTTAGGCCTAGAATTATCGAATGCTTCGGCTATTGAAAAATAGCAGATATACAAGCTCACAGCGCGGCACCGAGTGCCGCGCTGCGAGCTTGTAGATCTGCTATTTTTGAAAAAGTCATGAAAATGTGTGCAAATCTTTGAATATATGTATTTTTAAAGCGAACGTTTGTAACTCAAATTTTGCTTCTGGGGGGTCCCTGGAACTAAATATTTTGAGATGGGGATCCGTGGCCAAATACATATCATTTGGGGGTCCTTCACATGAAAAGGTTTGAGAACCACTGACATAGAAACATTAGAAGGATTCAAAAGACACTTATAGAATCGGGTAAAAATCGGGTCAAAATTCAAATTTTCAAGATTTTTCAAAAATAGCAGATCTACAAGCTCGCAGCGCGGCACTCGGTGCCGCGCTGTGAGCTTGTATATCTGCTATTTTTCAATAGTTAAAGCATAAAATAATAATACGGAAAAGAAATGCGTACGCGGTCTAAATGCCTTAAAATAGAAAGCGGCTTCTCGACTTAAGGGGGGATAGGAGGGAGGAGGGGTTGTTTGTCGTTGCGTGAGCGCTGAATGTACAAACAGGCGGGCGGGGGGGGGGGCTAACGGTGACATTTGGATTTATACCCGCGACTTGTTCCCTCTAAACTTCTGAGAGGAGCGGAGGGACGGCAGAGAGAGAGAGACCCCCAAAATCCTCATTTAAATGCTAAAAGCGGCGCGCGAGGGAGCCACTGATTTGTCCCTTGAAATATAGACGAGATGGAGTGACTGTCTCCTTTATTACTCACACTTTATGACAGTATGTTTTTTTTTGTGTCTTTTAAATGACATCTCTTTGCTGTTGCTAATAATACACCGAGAGAGAGGGAGATTAGCCGTAGATATGGGACACGGAGAGAAGGGGGGTGTGAGGACAAAACACGCTATTTACGAGTATTTTAGCTCGTCGTCGTCACACACCACCAGAACATTTCGCACAGAAAAAGGGTTGACCGTGTGAACTTTATGATACAGTAAACACACAGCTCTTCTCAGTGGCGTAAAGCAGGGGTCTTCAACAGTTTTCAGGCCAAGGACCCCTTAGTTGAGAGAGAGATGAAGCAGGGACCCCCACAACCTTTTCATAGATTCCATATTGTTTCGTTTGACAGCACAATCATGCAGTGTTTTGGATTCATGTCAATTTGTGTTTTCAGATATTTAACCACTTGAGCCGTCATTACCTAATATAAACTTGACCTTTTACTCTGTACTTAGTCTGCTCTTTTCCCCCTCTACACCAAACCTCTTTGCCGAAAATAGCCGATCTACAAGCTCACAACGCTTGTAGATCTGCTATTTTTGGCTACGGTTCACAGAATATGGACACTAGGGTTCAAGTTGTTAATATAAAAAGGATTGGAAGATTTGGAGGACCCCCTGTAGTAACTCTGAGGACCCCCTAGGGGTCCCGGACCCCCTGTTGAAGACCCCTGGTGTAAAGAATCATTTAAGTACTGTACTTAAGTACAATTCTGAGGTATTTGTAGATCTGCTATTTTCAAACATTTTGTACTTTTACTTTTGGTACTTTTGGTACATTTTGATGCCAACACTTTCATACTTTTACTCAAGTACATTTTGAATTCCGGACTTTTAACAGAGTATTTTTTATACTGCAGTATTGATAGTGTAAGTAAAATATGTGAGTACTTTTTACACCACTGTCTCTCCTCTCCTCTCCTCTCCTCTCCTCTCCTCTCCTCTCCTCTCCTCTCCTCTCCTCTCCTCCCCTCTCCTCTCCTCCTTTTTACAGGGGGATTCTATCCCCCCACATTTCTAATATTCCATTCCGTTCCAGTGACTCCATTCTGTACTCCCATACATTTCCCTGGGATTGTATAAAAGCCCTGTTCTCCCCGTCGAGCGGTCCTAAGCGGGGCGGGAGGGGGGAAGGGGGGGCGTGTGGCTGGTCACACCCCCCCGCCTGGATGTGTAATATCCTGTGGTTGGTCTCCCGCGGTCCCACACCAACACCAAACAGATGTCGGAGCGGAGCTTGCGGCGGCACGGAGCAGAGAAAAGAAAAAAAAAACAGTATACTCACAAGTTTTACTTGAGTAATAGTATCGATGCTAAGGTGTAGAAATACTCTGTTATGAGTGAAAAGTTCCGGAATTCAAAATGGTACTTGAGTGAAAGTACAAAAGCGTTGGTGTCGAAATGTACTTAAAAGTAGAACGTACTCGTTATGCTGAATGTCCCATTTCAAGTTTTCAAATGTGTAAGAATCTTTTGAAAATAGCAGATCTACAAGCTCACAATGCGTCGCGATGCGACGCATTGTGAGCTTGTAGATCGGCTATTTTCAAATGGCCGAAATGCATAGGATTGGAGACTTGGTTAATGTATGTTTTGTAATAATAATCAATCTACAAAGTAACTAATCAAATAAATGTAGTGGAGTAAAAGTATAATGGAATCCGAGAAGAAGTGTGGGGGAGTAGAAGTAGAAGTATTGGAAACTATAAATACTCAAGTAAAGTAGGCTTATATACAAACACCTCAAAATTGTACTTAAGTACAGCACTCGAGTAAATGTACTCAGTTACTTTTTACACCACTGGAAATCAGCCCTGCTGGAGGATTTTAGCCCCGTCTCCCAGACTCAACAGTCAGGAATGATTGCCTCCCTGTGTGTGTGTGTGTGTGTGTGTGTGTGTGTGTGTGTGTGTGTGTGTGTGTGTGTGTGTGTGTGTGTGTGTGTGTGTGTGTGTGTGTGTGTGTGTGTGTGTGTGTGTGTGTGCACAGCGCGTGTGTGCACGTGCGTGCGTGTGTGTGTGTGTGTGTGTGTGTGTGTGTGTGTGTGTGTGTGTGTGTGTGTGTGTGCCAAAGAGAGAAGCTCTGGAGGAACGCGGGGCCAAGTGGTTAGAGAGAGAGAGAGAGAGAGAGAGAGAGAGAGAGAGAGAGAGAGAGAGAGAGAGAGGGGCCGCCTGTCCCTGTTACCGGAAGGTTATGGGTCTGATTCCCGTACCGGGAAGACAAGTCCGCTGACGGAACCCTCCTTCGTGTGCCAAAAAGTAGACTTTGAAGAGGCCCTGCCGAGGAACAGTTTAAACACTAATGCCCTATTTTATTTTTTGCTGCTATTTAAAAAATAACCCGGGTGGCTGTCATATGGCGGTCCGGGCACCTAGGCTGCTAATGTAGCTTGACAGCGTGGGTTCGAATCCCAGCGACCGACAACCGTTGCTGCATGTCACTCCCCATCTCTCTCTCTTTCCCAATTGCCTGTCAGTCTACTGTATCTATCAATAAAGGCAGAAAAGGCCAACAATATCTTTTGGAAAAATGTTGACGAATCTTCACTCTTTTTCAAGTTGGGGTCCATCCAAGGCGAAATACATATCAATTTGAGGGTCCTTGACATGAAAATGTTTAAAAACGACTGCCAAAGCAGCCTTCGAAGAGGCCCTTAGGCCCTAGAGGGAGAGTGCTACAGTGTAACCAGGATGTCATAGGTTCGATTCCCAGCCAAAGAAAACATTCAGATTCAAAGAACCGTACCCTGCCTCTGCCTGCCAGTCATTTGCGGAAGCAAGGGGCGGTACGTGTCACTGAATTAAAGTGACCCGTCCAGGATTCGAACCCTGGTGTCCTAAGGGCTTTGCACACAGGACCGTTTGTTGCATGATTAAAACTTTGGATTTGGTGTGCTGTGGAATCCACACTGCAGATATGAAAAAGAGTCATAAAATGAGTCATTGAGTTTTTACCGCATGCGACAAGACGCACAAATCAAACTGGGTTCGATCGGGGAAAAAACGCACTGTCGCAGCCACCTGCCGCATGGCAAATTCGGAGCCGGTGTGCATGAGGTCATACAGAATCATTGTTTTCTTTTAGAAAATGAAATTGTGTGTTTTTTTTTAGTCCGAAAAAAAAAAAACGCATCTGTGTGCAAAGCCCTTTAGCCGACACCAGGGTCTACATCGCGCCACTTCGTGCCACGCGGTGAGCTTGTGCATCTGCTATTTTTGAAATATATATATATTTTTTTTTTACTCAAATCTTCTCTTCCGGGGGTCCCTGACATAAAGTGGTCAAAACATAAATCAATTGTGGTCGGGGTGGGGGAGCGAGTGTGAGTACAGTTGTGGACTTCCTGTAGTGTTTTCCTAACTAATGACTATAAGTGCCATTGTGGGTGTGACTCCACTCCACCTCTCTGCATGTGGTGCCCCATGACCCCCATCTCCAGGGGTGTCACAAGGGGGAGAAAGTGGGACTGAGTTACTAGTGCCCAAGGTGGAGGGGCATAAATTATTTTATACTTTAGCTATTGAAAAATAGCAGATATACAAGCTCACAGCTTTTAGATCTGCTATTTTTGAAAAGTCGTGAAAATGTGTGCAAATCTTTGAATATGTGTGTTTTTTAAGCGAACATTTGTACTCAAATCATGCTTCTGGGACTAAATATTTTGAAATGGGGGTCCGTGGCCAAATACATATGATTTTGAGGGTTCCTTCACATGAAAATGTTTGAGCACCACTGACATAGAAACATAGGTTTTTCAAGGATTTGAAAGACTTGCACAAATTCTTCACAATTTTTCAAAAATAACATATCTACAAGCTTGTATATCTGTTATTTTTCAATAGTTGCAGCCAGGGCCCAGGATTTGCTGCGACACCCCTGCCCCCTCCCCCCCTCCCCCCCGACAGCCGCGGTTGATTGGCGGTGTGAAGTGCAGCGCCGGGGCTGCCGGGTGCTCGCAGGCAGCAGCGCCCGCGCGACTGGCCATCTGCTTTGATCGCTGACCCCCGACCCAAATGGTCTGGCTGCCCCCGCCACCTCACACTGTTTTACTGCCGCGCCATTTGGGGGCTGCCGCACTTCCTCTCTGTTCTACTCTCTCTCTCTCTCTCTCTCTCTCTCTCTCGCTCTCGCTCTCTCTCTCCTTCAGAATGCACGCCTGGCTGGAGGCACACGTTTCTTATTTTTATTAACACCTTAACCTAGACCTAGTGGAGGTTCCCAATCAGTGGGTCGGGGACCCGATTGTGTGGGTCGCGGACCAATCTTTATGTGCCGTGAGTAAATATACCCCTTTTTTGCTGTTCAAAGGATTTTAGTTTAAACAAAAACAACAGCAACAAAAAAGACAACTTTTCACCAATTCAAAAAACTTTCAAAAGTATTTCATGACTAAAATGAAGGGGAAAAAATCTGATAATTTCCATAAATACATTTAATAAAAGTTGACTAAGTCGTGAAAATAGCTGATCCACAAGACCGCAACGCGTTGTGAGTTTGTGGATCTGCTATTTTCACTATAGTTCACGGGGAAACAATGTTTGCCCTCCATTCCGACATGTCGCCACTCCGACATGGACTTCTTATTGTCGGAGTGGCGACACTTCCATAGAGGTCTTCAATGTTCATTTGACTCTGAGCAGTGGTGGATAGTAAAGTACTAGCAGAAGTGTTGCGCTTACGTATAACTATCTGGTATCTTCGTTTACTTGAGTATTTCAACGTCTCTGGTACTTAATACTTCTACTCCACTACATCTCAGAGGCTGCTGTATATCTGCTATTTTCAGTAGAATAATTCCAGGTCTAAATAGCATTTGACTCTGCAGTGTGTAGAACGAGGAGTTCGGCAGTAGAACTTTGGAACAGGGTGCAGAGTTCTGGAAGAGGCATAGAGTTCTTTCTCAAAATACTCCGCAATTCCTAGTTCTGCTCGGAAATGATATATAATCTACATAAACTAGGCCCACGCCTGAAAACATCTAAGAGACTTAAACATGTAAATAATGTGTTTGAAAGTCCTACACGTCCATTTTGGGGACGTTGAAAAAATGCCATTATTTATTTTTCCAATATGCCCAAAATATACTGTACATGATCCAGTCCAGTTATAAGCTGAACATTCTGCACCATGAATAATATTCGTAAGGCATTTATTTTATTTATTTTTGTTATTAAATGTTTAATTAATGTCTTCCTATAACTTCTCCCACGACGATCTATTCAGGGAGGGATTTTTCTGCAGTGCCCTGTTTCTCTCTCTCTCACGCACGCACGCGCGCACGCATGCACGCACGCACGCATGCACGCAAGCATACACGGCTGCACACTTTCACACCTGAGCTTGCCAGAGTGGTTTTCTGCTTTTGGCCACAGAACATCTGCACTCAGGAAGTCGGGGGTTTCGGGGGCTAAGTGCCTTGCTCAAGGGTGCCTTATTGCGACCGAAGGTCACAGTTTACCATGAGAAATGTCACAGCTTGTCTCTGTGTGTGTGTCTGTCTGTTTGTGTGTGTGTGTACACATTTTTACAGACTATGGGTTTGCTGTGACTATGTCACTGTGATGTCCGGCACATCTTGTCCACGTATCTGTGTATCTCTGAAGGTCACGCCTGACACTGTGGTTCCCCTGACACATCACTGTGACATCACAGGTGATATCACAGGTGACATCACCTATGTAAAAGTCCATATATGGGTATTCTCCGGAATCCCCTTTATGCCCATATGAAGATCCCCGATGTCATCAATATACATCACTGGCCAGAAGGCCAAGACATGGCCCATATCTGTGTGGCTGGTTCAGATAGGGATCTCCATATATGGGCATAAAAGGGATTGTATGTTGTGATGTCATGGGAACCGCTCTAACAGAATCCCTTTTATTGCCCATACATGGAGATCCCTGATTTCATCAATATTAAGCCCATATCTAACTTCATATGGGAATGCCATATCTGTGTAGCTGGTTCAGACAGTGATCTCCATGTATGGGCATAAAAGGGATGTATCATATACAGTACATGGATCTCCATATATGGGTACCAGGGGTCTCCATATTTGAACTGTTGCCCTACAAAGGCAGAGTGCAGTAACTACGTACACGAATTTCACTGAGAATGGTTTTAAAAGTGTTACAGCTGATCAGCCAAATGAGATAAAGGCATAAAAGTGATATTACACTGATTGTATATCTGTTCTTGAGCTAATTGTTCATCCCCCAATATCATGAAGACTAATTTCCCCTTTGGGCGACACAAATAAGTCGGTGTGTCCGAAAACGTAGTTACTGCACTCTGCCTTTGTAGGGCACATGTACTCTTTTTCTTTTTCTTACTTCTCTGTAACTTGTAACCTTAACTGATATCTATCTATCTATCTATCTATATGGTTAACTGGTCCGATATACATCACTGGCCAGATGGCCAAGAATTGGTGCGAATTGGCGCGACACCAGCATGGCGAGGACCTCTGCTCATAACATGTTGCGGCATGTGTGTGTGTGTGTGCGCGCGTGTGCATGTGTACTTGAATGCATGCGCGCGAAAACATGCATGCCGCACATGTGCTCGTTCACCCACGCCTGCTGTCTCGCGCGTTCGTATGCGCGAGGCCCCCCTTTCTTTAACAGACGGCCGCGGCTGTCAGCGGTGTGACGGGGGACATCTCTCACCTGAAAGGCACGGCTAATGTCCAGTGACACGCTGGAAAGGCGCGCGGTGGTGGTAGGCGGCCCCTCCCCCTCCCTCCTGCCACTGACAGTAATGTCAGGGACCTCCAGGGGCCCCCGCCGCGGGTTCAAGTCCACCTACACCCCCCTGGCCCCTAACAGCCCCTCCTTTCCTGGGGATGAAACCCCCCCGCCACCATCCACTACCATCACCATAACCACCATCAGGCACGTGCACGCGTAGACATCAAAGGGGGCTCGAGTCCCTGCCCTTTTATCTGTCTGTAAAAAAGTGCGCTCTCCAGACCACAAATGCAGTTTTTTTTTACTATATGGTGAAAGAAATGCAAATGTACCTTTCCATGCCATACCTGAAGGCTAGCATTCAAGAGAATTGCCTTGTTCAAACTCTCCTGAACTTGAATGCAGCATCTTATGTTGAAAGAATTGTCCTCTCTGTGTAGAAATCAAGCATCGAAAATAGCAGACCTCCAAGCTCACAATGCGTTTCGATGCTTGATTATTTTCACCGAAAGGCCCTTTTAGAAATGTCAGCCCCTGCCTCTCTAACATTCTCTGCATGTCCCTGAGCACCATCTCCTCCTGACCCCTATGTCTGATTATGAGAACGCTCACGGAGAGAGAGTGAGAGAGAGAGGGGGGCGGGGGGTAGCTGATTGCTAAAGGTTCCCACATGCTATTCGGGATGCCACATGGACCTCCTCCTCCCCCCCCCCCCCCCAAGAAAAAGGAGGGGGAAAAAAAGGGGGAAAAGCGATCCAACCTCAAGTCTCATTCCTGGGTTTGTCTGCCGAGGAGCCTGCGGCTTGGCTGAGTTTCATCGCTTGTTTTCGCTTTCATCGCTTGTCATATGGAGCCCATAAAGAGAAGGGGGGGGGAGAGAGAGAGGGGGGGGGGGTTTCTTCTTCTATCAGTGGCGGCCTGAAGTGGAGAGCTCCGCTGCGTCGTCGTATGTGGCTATCGCCGAGCGCAGTCATAACGATCAGACGTCGTGATAACTCTCTTATGATAGCCGAACCACAAGAGTGGGGTTGGGGGCAGGGGCGTCACAAGCGTTGGGGGGGAAAGTGGGACTGAGTTACTAGGGCCCGAGGTGGAGGGGCCTTAACTATTTTATACTTTAGCTATTGAAAAATAGCAGATATACAAGGTCACAGCGTGGCACCGAGTGCCGCGCTGCAAGCTTGTAGATCTGCTTTTTTTGAAAAGTCGTGAAAATGTCTGTAAATCTTTGAATATATGTCTTTTTTTTTAGCGAACATTTGTAACTCGAATTTTGCTTCTGGGGCGTCCCTGGAACTAAATATTTTGAGATGGGGGGTCCGTGGCCAAATACATATCATTTTGGGGGTCCTTCACATCAAAGATTTTGAGCAGAACTGACTCAAAAAACCTTAGAAGGATTTGAAGTATTCAAAGACTTTTCACGATTTTTCAAAAATAGCAGATGTACAAGCTCGCTGTGAGCTTGTACATCTGCTATTTTTCAATAGTTAAAACACTAAATGTGAGTTAATCCTTGTACCCAGGGCCCAGGATTTGATGCGACACCCCTGGTTGGGGGGGAGGGGAAGGCAAACACGATCACTCGTACTGAGATCACTCTCTCTCTCTTGGCTCAGGGATCATTTATTCATTCGTGCCAAAATGTTGTTACGTGGTGTCTCTCTTTTCACAGCGAGAGCTGTTTCTCACATCTCTTTAAGCATATATACGCACACACACACACACACATACGAATAAACGGTGATGGCCTCACCCCTGTCCTTTCCCGTGGCTGATCAGAGAGGGATCGCGCGGTCGTCCCTTCAGGAATTAATTAAGGAACTTATCAAAGACCATCCCTAAGAATTATGGGTACACAGCAGAGGAGAAGAACCGCGGGACCCCAGTGGCCCCCCTGAACCTTTGATTTCTGACGTTCTCTTGGTGTGTGTGTGTGTGTGTGTGTGTGTGTGTGTGTGTGTGTGTGTGTGTGTGTGCGCGCGCGTGCGCATGTGTGAGTGCGTGTGTGATTAGAAGACAGTTTGAGAGAAAATGTGTGTGTGTGAATTAAAGAGGGAATGAGATATAGTGTGGGTTTATGTCCTTACAGAAAAAAAGACAAAGACTATCCTTACCTCCCCTGACCTTTACTGTAAATACAATTTATTTTTTATTTAACTGTTTTTTTATGATATTTTCTGCATAGGACTGTGTCTTATTTGTCTGTGATTTCAATGTTTGTTGTATGAGCCAAAGGCTTTCTTGTGGCGTTTATCCTTTTTAGTTGACCTTGTACCTGTGAACTGTACCTTTTCCTAAGCAAACATCTAGTAAAGTCTTCAACCAACCAATCAATGAAAGATAGTTTGTGTATGTGTGTCTATTCTGTGTAAGAGAGAGACAGAGACAGAGAGAGAGGAAGTGCATGTGAGAAAGAGTGTGAGCAAGAGAGATAGTGAGAGAGTGTGTGCACGACTGCATGTGTGTGTGTGTGTGTGTGTGTGTGTGTGTGTGTGTGTGTGTGTGTGTGTGTGTGTGTGTGTGTGTGTGTGTGTGTGTGTGTGTGTGTGTGTGAGTGATGGTTGCATTAAACCCAGGCCTCATGTGTAACTGCTACTCTGGACTAGGGATGGGACGATATGAAGATTTCATATCACGATTATTGTGACAAAAGAAATCGCGATTTACGATATTATCGCAATAATCAAAATCCATAATCCTGACGCGTTGTGAGCTTGTAGATCGGCAACTTTTTGGCAAAGACATTTGATAGAGTGTGAAAAAAAGACTATCAAGTACGTATATTATGAGTACCTTTTACCAATTATAGAGGGTTTAAATGGTAGTGGATATGCAGCTCGGCAAATAAAAAGGGAATCGATCCCAGTGCATGACGGAGGATAAATTAAATCTCCACTATACGATTATCGCGAGTGTTTTTTTATCACGATAAACGATAATATCGCGTATCATCCCATCCCTGTACTCTGGACTGCCGGTCTAAGTTCCTTCTGTCTC
>NC_137831.1:28113274-28293274 GCF_963921795.1 Nannobrachium achirus | reverse complement strand
TTATATCGTCACACTGTCGGGCAGAAACCTCGTATCTCCAAGTTTCAAATTTGTACATTTTGAAACTTGGAGAAGTAATAGCCTAAAAGCACTGCTTTATCACACAAGGCCGAAGTGAAAATATAGCCGATCTACAAGCACACAACTCTCTAGTTTAAATCATTTTAAAAATGTTAAATAGTCCTACAAAACAAACGGTTTTGGACATAGGCCTACAAGGTTTCCACCCGACAAAAGTAGCAGATCTGCAAGCCCAGTTGCGGAGCTGCTATTTTATTTATTTTTATTATTTGTAATTCTTATAACAGAGCTTTATGAGAAGTGCAAAAAGCAGAACAGAAAGCATGGGACTTTCTTGTGTGAGAAGAGAACGGGACGGGCGCTTTCTTTGGGGCCCGACATGAAAGTGACATCCCCGTCACAGGTTTGATCCCCTCCACCCCATGCACGTCCCACCCCACCCTCACCTCCTCCCACCACCCAAACCCCTCCCCACAGTGTCTTGTTGAATAACGTGAAAGCCCCATCATTTTCTTTACATCTTTTCAAACCCCCGGCTCCATGACTGCAGGAACTCTTCATTCCAGCACAATGGGAGCAAACGCACTAAAACTTTTTTTCTGATGCAAATGAACGCGACCGCGGCCCATTCAGCGTCTAAAAACACTTCCCACCAATTCTGTTATAGCCCGAAGCTTGAAGGGAAATGATCCTAAAAGACAATCGCAGAAGATTTTTTTTTTACTCCCCCGGCTGGTCCTTGTCTTATTTCTTTCCATTATTAAACTATTTTAAAATAAATTCACTATAATAAAGATTAATTGTCATTGTAATTGATTCTTCATTGCGAAGATTCCTATAAATTCTAAGACACACAACCTTTGCTATAGGCCTTTTCCTGCAACCTATGACCCCCATCTTCAAACCATTATAGGTCCATTTGTGTTTGGTTTATTTAATTGCTTTGTGGACTTCATTAATGCATAAGCTATTGTGTGACTTACTGCCCCACGTTTATTGCATTTGGAAACTATATTTTTAAATCTAATTCGCCCCTAAAAACTATGGCACCAGACTTTTAATTCTCGCGTTGATTAGTGCAGTGTTTCTCAAAGTGGATTCTGGGGACTCTAAATTGACCCATACAAATCTGCAACTCTGACAGTGTACAAATGGAACCAAATGGACCCGTACGGGTCCATTTGGTTCCATTTGTACACTGTCAGAGTTAAGGGGAAGACGTGAAATTTGAAGTTTGAGAAACACTGGATTAGTGGATCATAATCTATAAAAACAACATTTGAGATATGGGGGGTGTGTGGGGAGAAAAAAGAAAACCAATTGACTTCCTGAAAGGGATACAAAAAAACAAACAGAAAAACCTAAACATTTACTCTAGCAAGAGCTTAAACTAAAGCCACTCTGCACCGCGGCAGACTGCAGGCTCGCAGCATCTTACATATCAGGTTGCACGGAGAAACATTCTTAGCATTCCAGAGCCAACGTCAGTTTGAAATAACAATTTCAAAACTAATTGGCGTGGACATGTTATATATAGCCGTTCATTCATTCGCACCATAAGTTTTTTCTTTTATTGTATGAATTGAGTAAAGGGATCCCAATGCAAACAAGCCTATACAAACAGTTTTCTTGTGGGCTTTATCCTTATTTAGTTGACCTTGTATCAGTGTAGCCCAAATTTCAAAGTCTCCCCTTAACTCTGACAGTGTAGCCTACAAATGGAACCAAATGGACCCGTTACAGACTTGTATGGGTCAATTTAGACCCCCATAAAGGAACCCACAAAGTCCCTGGAATCCACTTTGAGAACCACTGGTGTAGCCAACTGTCCTGTACTTAAGCAAACTTCTAATAAAGTATTCAATCAATCAATCAAGTTGCCCGTTTTCCCATGCAATAACAAACAATCACACATAACATCTGGCTTGGCCGGAGACAGCATAGGCCTACATTGTTATTAAAAAATCGCATACAAAAAAGTAATCAACATCATTTTTAAGTTAATATTCATAAACCCAAACGGACGGCATGTGAATTGCATCGCGTGGTCTCCAGTTTTTGCACCGCAGCGATCAACAAACAGCAGCCTATTAGATTATTATTACAGTAACAGCGGGCCTAATAACAGTATTAATGTGTTAGTGACCACATGGCCGCAACTCACCCCAAGTGTGTCTCTCTCTCCTCTCTGGTCTGTCCGTCCGTCCGACGAACGGATCGCTAATACTCTTCTTGTTCGGGTCTCTCAAAGTTTTCGCGGACGAAAAAACGGCAACAACAAGAAGACGAAACAGCAAAATATCCCTCGCGAAATGTCAAAGAGTCCCATCTACTTCTAAAGAGAGAGAAAAAACAACACGCGTGTGGAAATAGAGACAGCAGGGTGATACGGAGGGAGAGAGGGAGAGAGAGAGAGAGAGAGAGAGAGAGAGAGAGAGAGAGAGAGAGAGAGAGAGAGAGAGAGAGAGAGAGAGAGAGAGAGAGTATGGGAGGGAGAGAGACCTATAGCGTGTCTTGTAAAGTTGCTCTCTCTCCTTCGCTCTCCCTACAACTCCGCCTCAGCACCGAGAATGAAATAATAAAAAAAAAAGAGGGAGAAAAAAAAGAAGTTCGACCTGGAGGAGAGTCGTGCGCGTCTCCCTCAACAACTTCCACCATCCATGATCGCACGCACGCACGCACGCACAAAACTACACGCAACTTCTCTAGACTAGGACTGGTGGTGGGAGGGAAAAATCTTAAAATCGAGCAACTTTCTTTTTTCTTTTTGTTTAACGTCGGCCCGGTTTATTTGTGTGCGTGCTGCCGTGCACGCGGATTGCAAGAGGAGAGAGTCGGACTCCGACTCACTCTGTCTGCGCTGTTTTGAATCTCTCTCTCTCTCTCTCTCTCTCTCTCTCTCTCTCTCTCTCTCTCTCTCTCTCTCTCTCTCTCTCTCTCTCTCTCTCTCCCCCCTGCTGTGTGTGTGTGTGTGTGTGTGTGTGTGTGTGTGTGTGTGTGTGTGTGTGTGTGTGTGTGTGTGTGTGTGTGTGTGTGTGTGTGTGTGTGTGTGTGTGTGTGTGTGTGTGTGTGTGTGGGGAGGAACCATTTGCTGTTTGAGAATCGAAGTCAAGCAAGCATCACTCCGTGTAGCGGTGAGATGTGTTCACTTGTTGAGACAACACACAACAGACAGACAGGACATCATTAGCGTCACTGAAGGATGTAAGCACACATAAAGCAGGACTCACAGTCGTTTAAAGTCAATTAAACATCACATGTTAATTAATTAGGCTATTTAGGTTTAACTTTTGAGGAAATATCTATGGGAAATTGATGGAGCTTACTTAATAACAAATAGGCTAATGACTGATATTAACCATTTGATATAGGCCTAACCTTTTTTTATTCATGTCAATATCGATCAAGCTGTATTTTATTCTAATATGTTATGTTCATTTTCCTATTTTATATTTCATCAAATGTCATAGCAAATAAAATAAAAATAAATAAAAAACATTCCAGGAACATAATAGGCTATGCAGGCTTGTGTAATCTTGGTCATTGTTAATGTATCCTGTAAATGTAGATCCTGAACCTTTTTAATCGATATCATGCAATAATGTTTTTTTTTTTTTTTTTTTTTTTTTTTTCTCCAGACCTACGTTTTATTATTTATTATTCCGTATTTGTATTTTTCTTCCTTTCTGGGCTGGTGCCATATTGATTGACACTGTTCCACCTTAAAATACTAGGGTAGGCCTAATTTTTTTTTCAGAATATTCGTATAGGCCTATAACACGTTTGATTCATAGAATGCTTTACATTGAGAATATGGGCTCCGGGGACCACCAGGGGTCCTTGAGGGAGTTCCAGGGGTCCCCAGCTAAATCATAGACAGGAACCAAATGGACCCTTATGGCTATAATGTAACGTAAATGTTGGGGGTACATTTGGTTCTATTTGTGCACTCTCAGTTACATTTACAGTAAATTAACATCGATTTTACAATGTAATGGCATTTTCTAAAGATAGAAATGCCATTAAATAAATGCGCGTGGTATTAGCCTAATGAGAAATCACTGCTAGAGCCATTCTCTTATGGAGGTCCATGGGATATCTTTTTTAAATGGGGGTCCGCGGGCTAATAAGTGTCAATTTGGGGGTCCTAGACATGAAAAAGTTTGAGAACCACGAACCAGTGTGTGGCGTACAGTGTCCTTTTCACCACAGGCATTAATGTCCAACACAATGGCGACATCTAGTGGCCTGCTGCATTCCCTGCACCCTGGCAGGGGTTATAATTATTGTCAGCTGGTTGACAAAGATGAGGCTACAAGTAAAAGTATTCCCATTGTTTGAAAATGGTAAATAGACAACCGGTACTCAAGTAAAGTAGCCTACAAATAACTCAAAGTGTATCTTAACTACTGCCTTACTAGCCTACTTGTTCAAAACGCGTGGACAAAACACATGTGCCCTACAAACACTCGTTGATGTAAACCTCACGAAACTACACGCATATCTATAGGCTACACGAGGATTAGTTTAATGTAGTATTAGCTAAAAGTATTTTTTGACTCTAAAACGGGTTTGTCTCAACAGAAACGGCTGATGACCGAGCACTGACGGCTGGTGCACTGCTCAGGTAAACAAATCACATTGGTTTATTTACATTCATAATTATGTTAACTTTTATGAGGAACAGAACTTAAGGGTTTGTATAGGCCTAAGGTTCAACAAACAAATAAAACATCTGACTGTCAACAGGTGTTAAAGGAATTGTAATGAGACATATAAAACATATAAAGTGTCTGTCCTTTGATTTAAGTGTTGGGATCCAGCAAAATATATTTGTGTAGGCTATACCAAAACCAAGTTTAATTCATAAGGCGCCACTCATTGTGAGATTGGAGGCTACATGTGTTATGTTCAAATAAGTACAGTACTTGAGTAAATGCGTTAGGGTTTACGGCGCTCTACAGGGTGAGGATCAGGAAATCGGTTTATAACCGTATGTACCGGTATTCACATAGGCCTATATACATATATAATATACATATATAGTATCTGTTCAACACTAGAGTTCATGTAGAATAACATTACTGTCAACAAGGAACAGGGACTGCCCATATAAGTCCGACATCTCACAGGTTAGGGTTAGGGGCAGGTGTCATCGCCATGCTAGCTTGCGTCATCGCCATGCTAGCATAATTGTGGTGGACATTTTTGCTAAAATTGAATTGTTGACACAAAATTAGTGGACAATAATACCAGTAAGATGCCTAAGGGTCACTCTGTTCCATTGTTTGTGGACATGTCCCAAAATAAAGGAGTTTTGGGAGGAGGTTAGAAAGGAGTTACAACGGATACTACTTATTAATATTGAGCTAGACCCCAAACTCTTCTTATTAGGCCTTTACCCGATTGGCCATAAGATAAAAAATTGCGAGATAACATTTTTGGACCTTGGGTTCCTACAAGCCAAAAGGGTTATCGTCCTTTCATGGAAAAAGACAGGGAAACCTAGCATCGCTCAGTGGTTTAAGGAACTGTCTTTATGCCTTCCTTTAGAAATAATTACTTACTCTCTCAAAAACAAACAAGAGCTATTTGAGAAAATATGGGGAAGTTTTATCCAGTATGTCAAGGGAAATGACCTTTCCTATCTGATGGAGGAACCAGAAGTGGGGTGACTGTTTCTTTCTTTGTTTTCCCTCTACGTTCGTTCATTTGTCTGGCCTGCTGTGATGTTGATGTGATGTACGTGCTCTTTGTGTTATGATTATTTTGTATTCTTTGGGGTTTTGTTTTTGTGGTTTTTTTTGTTTGTTTATTTTTTGCTTTTATTGTGATGTATATATTGTTTTGAATGTAAAAATAAAAATAAACATATTGTTAAAAAAAAAAAAAAAAAAGATGCCTAAGGGTGAAAGTGACCTCGCCCTTTTTTTTTTTTTCTCATGTGGTCTATGTTATAGACCACATGAGACTCACACGATATGTCCATATATGGGCATTCCAAGCTATGGGCTTAACATTGATAATGACAACAGGGATCTCCATATATGGGCATACAAGGGTCAAAGACAGAATGTGATGTCACAACAATGTGATTTCATAGGTCATAGACATTGAAGTGTTACCCTCTGACGTTACTGACAAGATGTGTCGGTTTTCATAGTTGACTACGACCTATGGTCGCAATTACCAGAATCATAAAGAGCTAGCCCTGAATTAGCCTGGGATCGCTTCCAATTTCGGGCTTTTGATCCAGTCGGGAGCGGATGGCGTCCTACGTCATTTTGTAGTCAAAACGGACTACACTTTGGCCGGAAACACCAAACACGGAATCAGTTTTAACCCAGTTAGCGGAATCAGTTTTAACCCAGTTAGCGCATCCGTAGCCTGGTGACGCGAGGTTAGCGCATGCGCAATTAGTTGTTGGGGTTAAAACTGATTCCGGTTTGGTGTTTCCTGCCAAAGTGTAGTCCGTTTTGACTTCAAAATGACGTAGGATGCCATCCGGTCTAGACCGGATCGAACGACCTGTTTAGTAAACCAGGCTGTCCCCCACGCAAGTTTATAAACTCTAGGCGCACTGGGGGAAAACCACGCCCTGGACTCATTTTTGAAGCTTGTGATTGGCTGAACTAGAGGTAGGGAGCGCTCCATTGTAGTTACTTGGACTGCGGTAGAGGTGCACCAAAACCTAAACCTATCCTTAACCCTAACTCTAACCCTAACCTTAACCCTAACCCTAACTCTAACCCCCTAACCTCAGTAAAACTAACGCTAGTGAATGCTAACCTGGTGAAATGCTAACCTGCTGAAGCTGGTGTGTAGCTAACCTGCCGACGCTGGTGAAAAGGAGCGCTCCTTCCCCTAGTTAACCTAGAGTTTCTAAACTCACGTCCCCCACAAAGCCTGGACTGGTGACGCGACTCACGCGAGGTTAGCCCTGAATGACCATAACAGGTCTGTAACTCTTGAGAGTGTTAAGAGTGTCACGGTCTCACGGACATGAACAAGTCCTTGCCACGGAAAGCATTTGTCCGTGTACGTACATATTGACGACCCCTGCGGTTAGGGATAGGGTTAGTAATGGGCCGAGCCCAAGGAACTGGCTGACCCTGAATGAAAACGCTAGCCATAGACCTGGTCCAAATTTCCACAGGGATTTTCCAATGGAGTGGGGAGTGAGTTGGCTCAGAACAGGCAACACATGTATGTTTCTAACTGGCAAGACCTTTGCACGAAAAAGAGGAAGGACACGCACATCATCCCAGACCCAAAATTGGGCAGGTGCTGCTGAGCGAAGATCAGTGTGAGATAGGGATGGGACGATAAGCGATATTATCGTTTATCGTGATAAAAAAACACTCACGATAATCGTACCGTGGAGATTTTTATCGTGATATCGTCCTCCGTCATGCACTGGGATCAATTCACCTTTTATTTGCCAAGATGCATATCCAGTACCATTTAAATCCTCTATTGGTAAAAGGTACTCATATAATATACCTACTTGATACAGTCTTTTTCTCACTCTGTCTTTGCCAAAAAATAGCCAGTCATAAGTGGCGTTTCCATAAAGCCACTTTTTGCGCATTAACAGCTTAGTCGCAAAATGTTTTTATGGAAACACTTCAAAATGCGAATAAACTTTCATTATCCGCAAAAAAGATTATCCGCTTGGAGGAGGAGGATTTTGAGGCTTAATCGAATAAACTAAATGCGCAAAAGTGAATGGAAACGGGTCAGACAATACATTCGAATAAAGTATGACGTTCTAGGTCCATTTCCCCTGCCACTTTGTCCATGGTATAGCGTTAGCCCACAAAACAAACCTGTTGTTTGTTACACACGGAGTGACACGGACCATGTGTAAATTCCTCCCGTTTTCACCTCAAGCCATCGGTGGCGAGCGAACCCTTCCTCATCCCACGGTGTTGCGTGCCTGAAGTGCCCAATCTACAAGCTCACAGGCACAGCAGCTCGCATCCACGTCTCCGCGCCGTGTTGTGAGCTTGCAGATCGGCCACCTGACCTTCCAGAGGACGCTGAAACTTCCACTGTGCAGCGACGTGACTGCGGTTTTCCCGGTGAATCGGTAGCTTTATGTATTGAGAGGAACTCTTGCCAATTTCGTAAGAGACTCGTCGCCAATTGTAATATATTTAAAAGTTATTTGGGGCCATGATGATGACGACTGATAATCCCTTCTTCCCACTACTAGACAGCGACCGAGTGACAGCAGTCAGACGTGCAGACGGTGCAGTGCTCAGGTTCGGTCTGAAAAAAATCAGCCCGATCATCTCTTGCGATGTCGCTAATTCGAATGACACCCGCAAATGGAAACATGCTAAATTCGCTTTGTCTTAATGCGTATTTATGATAATTCGCTTCCCTAATTCGATTAAGTTTATGGAAACGCCACTATAGTGAGCTTGTAGATCTGCTATCTTTTGGCAAATGTTCCGCCCCAGGATAATGAATTTTGATTATCAAGATAATATCGTAAATGGTGATTTATTTTGTCACAATAATCGTGATATGAGATTTTCATATCGTCCCATCCCTGGCTAGTGTGAGATAAATGACAATAAACACTCACACTCTCGACAGAGGGCTCCAATATGAAAAGTGCTTTATTGCGCCTACGTGCTGCGGTGACGTTTTGAGCTAAACACTCTTCATCAGATGTGTCAGTCTGATGAAGAGTGTTTAGCTGAAAACGTCACAGAGCAATAAAGCATCTCTCTTATTAGAGCCCCAGTGTGCGAGTGTTTGTTTTCATTTATCTAGAGACCTTGCATGAACCCATGGATTTTAAAGTTCAGTTTTACACTGAAAATAACAGATCTACAAGCTCACACGATGTTGTGCCTCAACAACGCATAACTGAATTCAAACTCCACAGTAATAATAGATATTAAATGGGTCAAACTAGGAAGCAGAAGCATCTTCCATAAACCTTAATGGTCTCGGATATTACAAAAAAATCCTGATAAAGGTGTCTTCCTCTAAAGGAATATTACTTAGTTGGGTGCCAGTGTTGCACACTGAAAATAGCAGATCTAAAAGCTCACAACGTTTCACAGTGCAATACATGGCAGACAACCAATACATCTGGCATAACTACTGTATAAAAAACTGTGGCTGATAAAGTCAAGCATGTACAGTAACAACAAATATAAAATGTATTGTGCGATTTTAAAGAGTATTTGAATTGGCCAAACTAGCAACAAAACACATGTTAAGAAGCACCTTCCATAAACCTTCAACGGTCATAGATATTTCTTAAAAGCCAGGCAAAAAGCTGTTAACTTCTTCAACTGTTTGACTGTATGGGAACATAATACATTTAATAATAATAATAATAATAATAATAATGCATTTTATTTATAACGCACTTTACATTCAAAAAGAATCTCAAAGTGCTACAGTACAGGGTTAAAATCAAGGCATAAAAACAGCAATAGGCAGACAATCAATTTCTTATATTCTAAAACATTTAGACCGATAATATAGAAGATCTAACTATTGTTTCATTATTGTCGTTTGATTACTGTTTGTGATTGATCAAGCACTTTGTAACATGGTTTAAAAAGTGCTATACAAATAAATATAATTATATAAACACCATCATTTGCATTTTGTTCTAATTGTTGCGTAAACAGAGCACTACTAAGCTCTTATCACAGGTTGTGTCTTTTCTTTTTCTTTCTTTTATCGTGAGATTTGTTTTTGCTTCAATCCATGCGCTTTGGCCTAACAAATTCTTTTCTCTCGCCCCCACCTTTTTTTCTTCTTCCCTTTAATCCCTGTGAACTGTCGTAGGTCAATGTTTTCCTTGTCAGACACGTAAGAGAAACCCTGGCCACCGAACAACAGTTGCTGTGGATGATGTGGTGAAATTCACAGCTGAGGAGTGAGCGAGGAGACAGACACATGGAGTTTATCCAGGTGCCGAAGGAGCAGAGGCGTCAGTTCAGAAAAAGCTAAGGTATGGCAACATGACTGGTGTCTTGCACGCGTGCATACCTTAGCCACAGTCATGATACGTTTATTTTAAGTATACTGCATTTTATTTATTCTACGGTTTCTTGGGCTGGATATGGCAGCCTGGAACGGTTGTTCAAGTGCAGCTAAACTTGGCATGTTAGTAAACGTGCCACAATTAACAATAATGCATTGCACCTGTGCAGCTGACCTGCGGAACCTGGGAATATACCATTTTGTCAAGATGGGGAGAATACAATTGTGGAGAATATAATTATAATACCTTCTTGAAGTGACCATTTGTGTCCCAGCATAGCAGAGGGGCAGTCATTTCGGAAAGCACAGCTTTAGACCAGCCCTGAAATTACTTTTTTCTTTTTTTTTTCTAAAATGTGATAAAGCCACAAAAGCATTTCATAAATATCAGGCTACATTTCACTTAAACGCCAGAGCTTAACTCTGCATGTAAATAAGACTTTTTTAAATTAATGTGAAGAGAAACCTCACATTTTGCAGGTTACATTTTATCTAAAAGGCTGAATTTCTCAGATCTAGTATTTCTGCATGGCATAACTCTATAAGCTATATCTACAAAACTGTTGGGTCAATCTCAGTGTTGGGTGTAACGTCGTTATAACTAACGACGTTACGTAACGACGTTAGTTTGGCGGTAGCGGAGTAACTTAACGAGTTACATTTTACAATATAACGGTTAGTTACTTAGTTATATTTTCAAAAAAGTAATCTCGTTATTTTTTTAAAAAAGTGTCCCATTTTCACTGTTCATTTTGTTACCACCGATTAAAAAAGAAGCCCCGAGTCACATTTCCTCCTTCTGTCTTATTCTGTCAACAAATACACGTGTGTAGCTGTCTGTCTGTCTGTCTGCCTGTCTGTCTGCCTGTCTGCCTCCCTCGTATGTCAGCCAATCGCATTCCTTTCATCTCTCGTGTCATGTTGAAACCAGGAAATCAACTCACTCACTGTTGTTGACTGTTGACTTGGTGCTCTCCATCCATGTCCCACAAAACAACGACAGAAGCTGCTGCTTCCGTCTGTAATATAGCCTACGTGTTGATCGTTCCTCACAACGGGGAGATATTAGTAGCGTCCGTGCCTTTAGTTGACCGTGTGTAAAAGTCCGCGTCGGTAGGGTATTAAAATGGATTTTGTACATCATCGGATCGTATCTGGACGGCGGACAACGGTGGATTCGGACCCGGCCATTTAACTCCGGTATAGAGCCTCCATAACAACGCCACGGCACCGAGGTACTGTACTGTTTAATGCTGGGGAGCGTTGGTCTTTTGAAGAGGAATTATGAGCTAAAAGGAGGCTGCACTCTTGTCTTTTTATGTTACCAAACTTCCACGCTGGTGGGTTTTAATGGTCGGTAACGGTAACGGTAGCTCGTTAAGTTACAATTGTCATTGGGTAGCGGAGTAACTTAACGGATTAGTTTTTCAAGTCAGTAACTAAAGTAACTTAACGAGTTACTTCAAAATGTAACGATACCCAACACTGGTCAATCTTCACAACCAATATATCATTTTGTAGCTATGATTCCCAGCTTTCAAATGAAATGAGAAAATGAAAATTAAACAAATTTCAATGACTAGCCCTCAGCTGTGTTCGGTCACATTTTGTTAAATGCTATCTTTTGGCAAATGTTCCGCCCCAGGATAATGAATTTTGATTATCAAGATAATATCGTAAATACTGTAATTACTGTAATTTAACATAACAACCAGCACAGATAGACAAAGAGACATTCACGGATTTATACTTAAAAGTAACTTTTATTTTCAGCCCTGGACCCCGGGTATGGCAGCTGCATGCATACCCCTGCCATACCCAATTGACGCCCCTGCGAAGGAGAAACCCAGCAGAACACGGGGAGGAAAGAGAGGGGGGAAAAAGCGTGACCTTCAAACGGTTCAACACAATGGCGTCCTACCAACAACAGGTGAGCAACGCCAGCAGTAACTTCCGCGTTGCGAGCCAGGCCTCGCCTCTACTCTCTCTGTCTCCCCGCTCTCGGGTTAGACCGTCCCACAGGGGCTACGACTTTTCCTTCAACCCGGGGAAGTTCCTCGTTCTTTTGATTTGGCAAATTACTCCGGACCCAAGGTACCACGCTCTCCAAATGGTTAACGCACACAGCCATCTAAACAGTTTTTTTTCCACAAACATAAGGTCACGAATCCCATTTAATGGGTTGCGGAAAGTTTTTTGTTATGGGTAAGTATCCTACCTCAGCGGCGTCAGTTCAGAACAAGCTAAGGTATGGCAACATGACTGGTGTATTGCACGCGCGCCCTCGCGCCAGTGCAAGACACCAATCATGTTGCCATACCTTAGCAACAGGCACGATTACAGTTCATTTTATTATTTTCCCCTGTAGCCAAGTTATGGCAGCTGCCATAGCTTGCCATACCCAATTGACGCCTCTGTCCTACCTCCTTTTTCTTTTTGCCTTTTTTATATACTTTTTAATTATTATTATTTCAAAATATTCTAACGTAAAAAAATATATGTTCGAAAAGAAATTGTAACATTGAATTCCATTAAAAAAAGGTAAAAATATAAGCTCACAACGCGTCACATCGCAATGCACTGTGAGTACTGTAGATAGGCTATTTTCACAATTTTCGATACGGCTTAAGTGATTAATGTATTTATGTATGCTTGGATTCGGCAGACACCAAATGTATCTTTTTGGGCCTTGAGTTCCTCCTCCTCTACCTTTGTCATTGGTACAGATCATGGGAACACTTTGACTCTCCAGCTCTATTCTTTTGGTCAAGCTCCACCGTTTCCACCGTTTTTGAGCGGTGGTCACAACGCTCCTATACGTGGCCGTGTGTGTGGGTCTGTCTGTTTGTCTGTTTGTCTGTCTGTCTGTCTGTCTGTCTGTCTCCGGGTATGTAGCCTGCAGTAACCTTTTCTGACCACACATGTTAAGGCAGGGGCGCTGTTGTTCAGGATAGGCCAGGCATAGGCCAGGCACACTCACACACAAACACACACAGGGGGCACACACACACACACACAGACACAGACACAGGGGGCACACACACACACACACACACACACACACACACACACACACACACACACACACACACACACACACACACACACACACACACACGCACACACACACCACCGCTCAGTTCACACGAGTGTGCTTTTTTTACACAAAAATGGACTTCAGGCGACAGAGTCACAGGCAGGGGTGTCGCACCAAATTCTGGGCCCTGGGTACAAGGATTCACTGCGGGGCCCTTGTGCTTTAACTATTGAAAAATAGCAGATATACAAGCTCACAGCGCGGCACCGAGTGCCGCGCTGCGAGCTTGTAGATCTGCTATTTTTGAAAAATCATGAAAATCTTTGAAAATTTCAAATCCTTCTGAGGTTTTTTGAAAAACCTATGTTTCTATGTCAGTGGAGCTCAAACCTTTTCATGTGAAGGACCCCCAAAATGGTATGTATTTGGCCACGGAACCCCATCTCAAAATATTGAGTTCCAGGGACCCCCAGAAGCAAAATTTGAGTTACAAATGTTCGCTTAAGAAAATACATATTTTCAAAGATTTGCACACATTTTCACGACTTTTCAAAAATAGCAGATCTACAAGCTCGCAGCCGCGCTGTGAGCTTGTATATCTGCTATTTTCCAATAGCTAAAGTATAAAATAATTAAGGCCCCTCCACCACCTTGGGCCCTAGTAACTCAGTCCCACTTTCCTACCCCTTGTGACGCCCCTGGTCACAGGTGCGGATTATTGAGTGAACGATCGAGCAATTACCACTTTTCTGTGTTGTGTTTGGCTAACCCATCCTGACACCAACATGCAGGAGATCGATCATCACGTCATGAGATTGTGATATAGTGTTCCTAAAAAGCTCCCATCATTGTTTTAATTTCTTTTATCTTTTTATAATCGGTTAAATGGATTAGTTTGATTAACTGTTGCAGTCGTCCTATTGAATACATATCAAATCCAACTGTTGAAGAACTGCTGAAGCCATCAGAGCTCAGTGAGAATGGCCTGACCTTTCGGTGGGAAATGTGACATCAAAATTCATTGCATGTCATAACGTTTGAGACACCTCGGGGTATGCTGTCTCTCCTGTGAACTTCCTTCCTGTAGCCAGGCTGTGTCTGCATGCTGCTAAAGACGAGATGACATGTGTCCACTATTCTGTCGTATCGATTAATTTTTTCGTATTAATATTGTTTGTTTTTGATTGATTGAACAACGTGTGAGCTTGTAGATCGGCAAGGTTAAATTGTATGAGCATATAGCATATAGCGCAATACATAGCCCCTGGGAGTGTCCATATATGGGCATTGCCAAATATGGGTCAACAATGTGATGTCACAACGGGTCAGTTATAGACATTGAGGTGTTACCTACTCACTGACTGACTGACTGACTGTGGACTCACTGACAGACATGATCTGCAGGGTTTCACAGTAAACTGACGACCTATGGTCGCAAATATCTTTTCCAAACCCACATTAAGAGCAGTAAGACTACCTAATCGGGAGATAAGCGACCGGCAGGTCGCATGTATACACAATTGGTCTGTCCATGTTGATGACATCACTTTAGAGATACTGTGTACTGCTTTGCGGGATTTTAGGGCAAAATCTGTAGTAGCAGTGTCCAAAAATGTGTCTTGAAAGAATCGGCCTCATGGTGGCGCTAGAAGAGGGCCATGTGAGAAATGAGGTGGAGGTTGTGGTTTGGCAGCCAAGGAGTGTGTGTGCAAAGTTTGGCATGGATAGGGGCAACGGTTGGGGAGATATGAGTAGGGGAAAAGTGTGGCGCGAAGCGACGCGACGTGACGTGACGTGACAGACAGCCGGTGGCGTGACATGACAGACAGCCGGTGGAGGTTTTTATTATCAGTAGATGTATACAGTATTTTGCAGCGACGATCTCATGAACGTCCAATGGACACAACGAATTGTCGCCACCACTTTTCCCATGTTGTTCAAACCTCCACAGCAGCTGTCCTACCTTACCGCCTCCCTGGTCATAGATAGTCTCTCCAGCCAGACTGTTAACGCACACAATTTTCAGATGCTTCCGTCACACAGTCGACTAGGGATGGGACGATAGATGATATTATCATTTATCGTGATAAAAAGCACTCACGATAATCGTATCGTGGAGATTTAATTTATCGTGATATCGTGCACCCGTCATGCACTGGGATCAATTCACCTTTTATTTGCCGAGCTGCATATCCGGTACCACTTAAACCCTCTATAATTGGTAAAAGGTACTTATAATATACATACTTGATACAGTCTTTTTTTCACTCTCTACCAAATGTCTTTGCCAAAAAAATTGCCGATCTACAAGCTCACAACACGTCGCAACACGACGCGTTGTGTAGATCTGCAATTGTTTGGCAAATGTTCCGCCCCAGGATAATGGATTTTGATTATCCCGATAATATCGTAAATCGCGATTTCTTTTGTCACAATAATCGTGATATGACATTTTCATATCGTCCCATCCCTACAGTCGACTGTTGCAAAGGAAGCGCTGAAAACGATCCGGGAGTAAAGCGGATTGTCCCGCCTCCTCCCTGCTTCCGTTTCGTCTTCGGAGTCGCATGCGTTTTGTCCTACTGTAAATCAAATTAATCCAAGCATATTGTAGCTTTGCTGCTTACCAGCAATGGGAATTTGAAAATATGTTTAAACGAACGGAAAGGATGAAGAGGTGACCTTTCTTTTCTTCCGGGAGGTGTAATTCCAGACTCAGTAGTGGTTCCCAAACCTTTTCACCTGAGAACCAAAAATATCCATTTAGTGTCTTCCCGGGACCTAAACGTACAAAAATACGATATGAATTAACCACTTAGGCCCTGTTTAATAGGGTTGTTGATAAGCTATGTTGACTATTTCCTATTTTCCATTAGATAATATTTATTGTTGTTGTTTTTGGAAATTTCTGAAATTCTTTTGAAAAAAAAAAAGAATTGGAATAATTGTGGATTATTTATTGGAGGGAATCTTTTGAAATAATAATAAAAAAACTAAAAAGGGGATATTTAAGCGACCGGCTACTTAGTTGTGACTAGGCCATAGAAGCACTTTTCTGTCCTGCCACGCCACCTTTTAGGTCATAGAAGGAGGTCACACTCATGTTCATTCTTCACACCTGTTTTTCAGACATTTTCATGTCAAGGACCACCAAATGTATATGTATTTGGCCGCGGAGCGGACCCCCTTCTGAAAAGGCTTGGTTCCAGGGACCCCCATAAGAGCAGATTTGTGTTGTTAAAAAAATATTCAAAATTTGTCTAAATTTTTTAATGTTTAAAAAAATAGCAGATAATTGCAAGCTATATCACAATGCGCCACGACAATTTGTGAACTATTTTTGAATAGTGGAAGTATAAAATACCCCCCCAAGGACCCCTGGGGGTCCCTGGACCCCACTTTGAGAACGACTGGCTTACACTCATGACAGGATACTTCTTCATCCACTTGCCACTACGAATAACAGATTGCAAGATTCACCTGTCACGTTCACATTTACATTTAATTGTTAAACACATACCAGTAAGACTCCCTAATCGGGAGATAAGCGACCATCACTTCACATACACAAACCTTAGAAGGCAATTCAGCAGCGAAGTGTGATGTCACTTCCGTGAAATGGCGTGAAATGTCGCCCTCTACGGGGTTCATGCTGGTATTGTTTTGTATTCAAATCGCCATTGAGGAATTTGCGATCACCGCATATAAGAACTGTGTTCAAAATATAAACACACCATTGTGCGCGGACATGCTCTCAGCGACAGTCTGTCCCAGACACGAGTGTCTCTCTGTAGTTTCCAACATTTAGGACAGCGTTGATTACATTTTCTCTGACAACAGGCTATATCAGATATGAATGAATATCATAAACTATGCAGAACCCCCCCGCTGACAGAAACGCGCACATGGTGTGTTTATTTTTTTAACACAGTCCTTATATGCGGCAATCGCAAATTTCCCAATGGCGATTTGAATACAAAACAATACCAGCATGAACCCCCTAGAGGGCGTCATTACGCACAAATGACGACATGGCTTCGTTTCTCTATTGTAGCCAATCAAGAGGGAATATGGGAAATGGGACAGATCCATGTTGATGACATGACTTTAGAGATACTGAATGACTGATTGAATACTTTATCATTGTAAACGGCACGTGATCCAGTAAGACATTAAGGATAAAAGGATTGATTGAAGAAGAATTTATTAGAAGTTTGCAGTAGAAAAAGGTACAGTTTCATGGCAGGATAACACAAAACGTATTCAATTAATCAACAATGGAGAATATTTTCTTGATTGGTGTTCTGGTTTAATACAATACGAACAGAACTCAAAAGAGCATTGATTTATTTCCATAATAGATCTAACAATGCTATGAATCATAAATGAAAAACATGTTTTTCACGGATTGGAAATTTATGACATTTTCGATCATCTTCCTGCCATATGGAAATAGTGTTAAGTCAAAGTAATAAGAAGAAAAGTCTTTTTAAATTGGTGTGTGAGAAATCTCTTCCCCATCTTGACACATGATATTGATGACTTGTGCAGACTTGGGGCCTTTTAGTCATGAGGGGTTACTGTGTTCGTCTTATCGGGTCTGTCCGTTCTGCTCATGGAAAAGTAAAGTGGAAACTGTCTGGTTTATGGGATATATATCCACATTTGCGACGTTTCTTACCGATTCATCTCGCGTCCACTTATCGGTTCGGCACAGACAAATCCTGGACTGCGACCGTCATAAGTAATATTTATTTAACCACTTAAACGCCATGTGGTTGAGCCGGAGTCCCTTAGGGCTCTATACTATAGCGCAGGGGTTCCCAAACTTTTTTGTCTCAGGGCACCCCATAAATATTGTTTTAATCCGAGGCACCCCTACCTACAGTACATTATAATTTTCACTCCCAGCACCTCATATTTATAGCATAACGTCGGTGTCGGGGTGGATACCTTGTATGTCCAAAACCGTTCGTTTTGTATTTATCATCTATAAAATGTACTAAACTAGTGAAAACAGCAGATCTACAAGCACACAACGCCTCACATCGCGAGGCGTTGTGTGCTTGTAGATCTCCTGTTTTCACTAGTTTTGTGCGACAGTCTTGTATGATGAAGCAGGGCTTTGCTTTAGCAAAAGACGTACACATTTGAAACTTGGAGACACAAGGTTTCTACCCGACAGTGACGATATTTTAGTGATTATGTTGCGAGGAAAACGTTGAGATAATAGCCATTTTGGTTAGAACTTAAATATTTTTTCAAGTGTCCATAAATTCCAAATATTATCGAATTATCTCGCTGAACCCCTGGACTGCCGTCACGGCACCCCACCCAGGGTGCCCCGTCACCCACTTTGAAAACCCCTGCTATAAATAGTATGCACGTGAGTGTCAAAAATGACTTTCTGTACTGGCCATACACCCAAAAAGAAAAGTACTATCTGATTTCATCAAACGACTTTAAACTCACTTTGCCACTAGATTTGCCATTCACTTGATGCATGCGCATACCCTCCATTGTGTCTTTTCAGTTTTCTGTTATTGGGCAATGCTTTCGCTGAAACATTGCAGATCGACAAGCTCACGACGCCATGCAGTCGTGGAGCTTGTCGAGCGGCTTTCCCCACAATACGGATGCTGGGAAAGTCGTCAGGTCAAGTATTCATGGGTTCAATTTGTAGTCCTACAGCAGCCATATTGAGGACCAACACAGGTGTTCTGATTGATGTAGAACATTAATTCTATGCCAATCATACAAGTGAAACACCTGTGTCGGTCCTCAACATGGCCACTGTAGGACTACAAATTGAACCCATGAATAGTGTTGCTGTCGGTTGGAAAACTTGTATGTCCAAAACCATTCCTTTTTTTAAATGATAGTTTTAAAAAACATTTGAAAATCGTGAAAATAGACAATCTACGAGTTCACTTAGCTCTGTGAGCTACTTTTGTGCGACACTCTTGTATGATGAAGTAGCAGGGCATTCATTTACGAAAAAAGAATAAAGAAGAAAAAGTTGAAATATGGAGATACAAGGTTTCTGCCCGATGGCAACGGCAGACTGTGCTGAAGCACCGGAGAGACTGCTCTCTGTAACTGTAGACTAATCAACCCCCTCATCAAACCCTTTTCTGTCTTGTGAAATATCCGCTCTGGATCCACTCTGAACGTTTATCTGCCCACCTTAATGTAGGATTGTCATTATGGATTTGAGCGCTAAATATTAATCCATAACGTCACTGTCGGGCAGAAACCTCGTATCTCCAAGTTTCAAATTTGTATGTTTTTTTTTCTCGCAAAGTAAAGCTCTGCTTCATCATACAAGGCCGTCGCACAATGGTAGTGAAAACTGCAGATCTACAAGCACACAACGCGCGTTGTGTGCTTGTAGATCGGCTGTTTTCACCAGTTTAAATCATTTTTAAAATGATAAATGCAAAACGAAGAGTTTTGGACATACAAGGTTTTCACCGGACAACGACAAATGGCAAATCGAAAGGCAAAGAGAGTGGCAAAGTGAGTTTAACGTTGTTAAATGCAATCATCAGATAGGACTTTTCTTTTTGGATGTATGGGCTGTCAAGTACAGAAAGTCATTTTTGACAAAAAAGCAAGGGAAAGAGAGAGATAAGGGAGGGAGAAAAGCTAAATAAACAGGTTGGGTAAAAAGGGCGCCGTCTAGTGGCCGCGTGAACACTCGACAGGGGAGTTTTGACAGCGTTCCAGAGTTGCAGAGCAGACATTGCGCAGGTCTCGTCTAGCTGTGTCCACACTATGCACATCTGTGTCAGCCTCAAGGTCCTCAGCTGTGATACGTGTCTGCCTTAAGTCCTCCAGTAACTCAAGTCTCCGGAACACATGTTCCGTGACCCTTTGACCTTTAATATCCGCTGAGTTTATTTGGTGCCTCCACCCATTCCCCCACCCCCCCACCCCCCCTTCCCCCCGCGCCCACCTCAGTCCCCTTCCACCGATGCGTATTAAATCAGATATGTTTGAATGCATGAACAACGTCCCCCTCTTGCTTAACCCCGGGCGACCCCAGGTTTTCCTAAGTAAATTGATTTAGGGGGACCTGGAGTCTCCTCTGTGTTTGCTGTGATTGAGCGGCTCCGTTGACCTAAATACGGAGGGAGGGAACCAGATTAATATGCTTAGCAGACCCCCCTCGCTACGTCGGAGGAGCCCCGCCGCCGCCGGTGCGATATTCTCCGCCGCGCGGGGACGGGCGGCCGTCCCCCCTCCCGTCCGTCGCATTGGGTGGGATGGTGGTGACATCAGCATCAAAACAGGAAGCGGCCTCGGCGCAAGACGAGACTCCGATTGGGTCGCATTCCTCGACTCGGGGAGTTCAAAGGCACCGGTTCGGGGAGTGGACCACTGTCTGGGAAACAGAGGGATACACTTACCTTGTTGTTCACGAGCAAAGCAGGTACTTTGGGTTCAGAATAATTACAGCCTTTGTTTGGTTCCGACTGGAGACGAAACCCCTCCCCCCGAGTTCAGTGGCGTCGGTTCAGAAAAAGTTAAGGTATGGCGACATGACTGGTGTCTTGCACGCGTGCCTTCGCGCTCGTGCAAGACACCAGTCATGTTGCCATACCTTAGCAACAGGCATGATATATTTATTTTAAGTACATTTTGTTTCCCCCCCCCCCCCCCCCGTTTCTACGGTTTCTTGGGCTGGATATGGCAGCCAAGACACCAGTCATGTTGCCATACCTTAGCAACAGGCATGATACATTTATTTTGAGTACATTTTGTTCCCCCCCCCCCCCCCCCCCTGTTTCTACGGTTTGGGGCGGCATAGCTCAGGTGTAGAGAAACCGCTATTAGAGCACGAAGGGTTCCCGAAGGGTTCCCAGTTCGAATCCGGGCTCCCCCTGAGTGAATGTCGAAGGGTCCTTGGGCAAGACTCTGAACCCCACATTGCTCCCGGTGAGCAGGTTGGTGCCTTGCATGGTTTCCTCCGCCACCGGTGTATGAATGTTTGCGTGAATGGGTGAATGTAATGCACAATCTCTGTAAAGCGCTTTGGATAAAAGCGCTATATAAATGCACCATTTACCATTTACCATTTACGGTTTCTTGGGCTGGATATGGCAGCCTGGAACGGTTGTTCAAGTGCAGCTAAACTTGGCATGTTAGCAAACGTGCCACAGTTAACAATAATGCATTGCACCTGTGCAGCTGACCTGCGGAACCTGGGAATATACCGTTTAGTCAAGATGGGGAGAATACAAGTGTGGAGAATATACCTTGTTGAAGTGACCATTTTGTAAAATTTTGCATTTGTAGTTATTTTACTGTAACTTAACAACATAATAACCAGCACAGATAGACAAAGAGACATTCATGGATCTATATTTAAAAGTAACCTTTATTTTCCCCCCTGGACCCCGGGTATGGCAGCTGCATACCCCTGCCATACCCAATTGACGCCCCTGCCAGAGTTCAGCCGCTGTCAAGCCGGCCGCTATTAGAAACAGCTTCCTTTCTGCTCCCAATGCCTCGGAGCAGAAGTCTGAGGTGTTAGTCAGTGACTCTGGATCACTCTCGTCTGCTTTGTGTTTGTGTTGGAGCGCAGCGGAGACATGAGAGCCCCGTCGGAGGCCTTTGAACGAAGGCCATCGCAAAGTAACGCTCAGGGCCTGGGGGGACGGGGGGGGGGCGGGGGGGACGGGGGGACTTAATTGCGCAATTCTGCAGTACCTGTTCTGATCTGACCCGAACTGTGCATAAACGGATCAGTCTCCGATTTTTCCATGAACCCATTAACCCATTTAGAACGGGTACACATTATTGTGTGTCATTATTTCATGCTTTAACTATTGAAAAATAGCAGATATACAAGCTCACAGCGCGGCACCGAGTGCCGCGCTGCGAGCTTGTAGATCTGCTATTTTTGAAAAATCTTGAAAATTAGAATTTTGACCCCATTCTATAAGTGTCTTCTAAATCCTTCTAAGGTTTTTGGAAAAACCTATGTTTCTATGTCAGCAATCTGGCCAGCCATCGTCAATGAAAAGGTCCTTTTCACTTTAACTGGAGCTCATTTAGTCTGTTCTTGAGAGACTACTATGTCAGTGGTTCTAAAACCTTTTCATGTGAAGGACCCCCAAAATTATATTTATTTGGCCACGGACCCCCATCTCAAAATATTTAGTTCCAGGCACCACCAAGAAGCAAAATCTGAGTTACAAACGTTCGCTTTAAAAATACATATATTCAAAGATTTGCACACATTTTCACGACTTTTTCAAAAATAGCAGATCTACAAGCTCGCAGCGCGGCACTCGGTGCCGCGCTGTGAGCTTGTATATCTGCTATTTTTCACTGGTTAAAGCATTCAATAATTCTAGGCCTAATTGGGTAATGGCGCAATTTTGCAGTACCTGTTCTGATCTGACCCGAACTGTGCATAAACGGATCAGTCTCCGATTTTTCCATGAACCCGTTAAGATCGATTCGATCGAAAGGCCTTCTAAATCCTAACAGTTTTCCTGAAAATACTTGCCATTTGTCAGTGGTGCTCAAACCTTTTCATGTCAAGGACTCCCAAATTTCTATGCATTTGGCCCGGCGACACCCATCTCAAAATGTTTTGTTCCAGCAGGGACCCTCAGAATCAAAGTTTTGAGTTGAAGATGTTCGCTTTATAAAATATATATTCAAAGATTTAAACAAATGTTCAAGATTTTTCAAAAGGTAGTAGTAGACCTGAGGCCGATTCTACAAATGCCTTATGAATCACGAATCAGTAGTTCTCACGCTAACAAGATTTTTCAAAAATGTTCAAAAATAGCAGATCTACAAGCACAGTGGACTTGTACATCTGCTCTTATTGAATAGCCAACGCAAAAATCTAAAATGACATGGATGCTTTCCTGGTTTTAATGGTTTAATTACACACTTAGCTGTTCTGAACTGAACTGTGCATAAACGTATCAGTCTCACATCGTTTTACTTAACCACTTTCATTCAGCCCCCCCCCCGCCAAAATCTCCAGTGTGTACATTCTACATGTTCACAACATGTTTCGTTGTGGTCGATAGAGAGCTTGTAGATCGGCCATTTTTTGCAAAGAGATTCGGTGTAGAAGAGGAAAGAAATGGTCAAAGTACAGTTGAGGTGGTTAAGTAAAGTAGCATTGCCACAAGTCAAAACACATTGAGGCCAAGTACAAAAGAATGGGCAACAAAACATACTTACCAGTATCAGTACAATACTGGTACTGGAACTTTTTCTCTATAGAGAAGTAACAGTGGGTCATCTTAAAATGATCTCATCTGGTCCAAAAATAGACAAAGTGTATCTGCGATATCGTCAGGGGGGTGGCTCTGATAGTCAGTCACTTATATTTGATAATGGCCAGGTTTCCCAAAGCAATTTTAGCCCTTCATAGCTCACACATGGTTGTAGAGACCAAGCCCTGACCATCATGTTCCCGGGTTTACATGGGTTTGGGCAGAGCGACTTATTTAGCCCCCTACAACTACACCAACATTCAGATTTCACAAACAAAGTGCTTAATAAAGTCTCACACCTGTCTAAATACGATACGGCATTCTATAATTGCCCGTATCCTCCGTGTTCTTTAATAAGATCTTTTATCCTTGTATTTCTGGACCCATTCTTTCAAGGCCATGTTCACATCTCAGTGTCCATAGATGGGGGTTGGTGCGCATGGGGAAATCCAGGAAATACAAGGAAACACAGAAAAGGATCGGATAAAACGGCTTCTTATTGAAGAACACAGAGGGTAATTATAGAATGCTGTACCGTATTTAGAAAGGTGTGAGACTTAAGACTTTATTAAGCACTTTGTTTGTTAAATCTGAATGTAGGTATAGTTGTAGGGGGCTAAATCAGTCGCTCTGCCCGAACCCATGTGAACCCGGGAACATTACGGTCATGGCTTTGTCTCTACGACGATGTGTGATCTATGTAGGGCTAAAATCGCTTTGGGAAACGTCTTTGGGAAATGTCTTTGGGAAATTTCTTTTTTGGCGAAAAGTTTACTAAATTCGACGGCTGTAACGTTTTGGAACACAGTTCTTATATTTGACACGAAATCAAACAAGTCTATGGGAATTCATAATGGGGGGAAAATGAAATAATAATTCATCACTTTAATGTTTGCCACTGGAAAAGGTAGGGCTAAGTTGAATGACTTTACGTGCTGCTGGGTAGCTTAACCTAATGCAGTGTTTCTCAAATGAGGATACGTGTACCCCTAGGGGTACGCAGGAGTACTGCAGGGGGTACGTGAGAAAAAACTAGAAAATGGGATTATGTATTTTAGTTTTATGGTCAATGATAAACCATTGACAGACTTTGTGTGAACCTGCTCATCTGTAAATTGTTAAACCAAATTACATCAATGCCTTGACTAGTACAACTGTTATTGAATAGACAGCAATGTTTATTTGCCATTATGCTGTTTTGTTTTGAACATATTGGCATGAGAACTGGACTTTTGATTTTTTCTAAGCAAAATGCTGTAGCCCAAAAAGTTTGAGAACCACTGACCTAATGCATCATAATGTATCAGTTAATTTGTATTAACATTTAAAATGTACAATGCAACTAGTTACTAAAGCTGTCAAAAAGTAAAAGTGATTAACAATTGCACTTGTATAAAGTACCCGAGTAAACGTACTTAATTACCACTGTGTAAGGTTAAAAACCTATACAGTAGCCACAGTATAAAACCTATACAGTAGCCACGGTATAGAAAACGTATATAATGGAAACAAAACGCAGTGAGTGGTGCAGTGGGGCCTCTGAAATGGGACTACGGGTCTGCTCAAGAGCTTGTATCGTGGGGTGATCTCTGGAGAAGCCAGCTCCAGCGCTGTGAATTCAATTCCGTCCTTGTGATCTATTCCCGCCTTCCTGTTACTCCCCACCATGTCCTGTTGTGTGTGAATGACTTGCCAGTGCTCCACTTCCCCAAGTGTGGTCCGTGCACGCATACAGGGGTGTCGCACCGAATTCTGGGCCCTGGGTACAAGGATTCACTGCGGGCCCCCCATGAATGTTAACTATTGAAAAATAGCAGATATACAAGCTCACAGCGCGGCACCGAGTGCCGCGCTGCGAGCTCGTATATCTGCTATTTTTGAAAAATCGTGAAAATGTGTGCAAGAAACCTATGTCAAGGACCCCCAAGATGATATGTATTTGGCCACGGACCCCGATCTGAAAATATTTAGTTCCAGGGACCCCCAGAAGCAAAATTTGAGTTAGAAATGTTCACTTAAAAAATACTCAAAGATTTTCACACATTTTCACAACTTTTCAAAAATAGCAGATCTACAAGCTCGCAGCGCGGCACTCGGTGCCGCGCTGTGAGCTTGTATATCTGCTATTTTTCAATAGATAAAGTTATAAGGGCCCCTCCACCTTGGGCCCCAGTAACTCAGTCCCACTTTCCTACCCCTTGTGACGCCCCTGCGTGCACTCATGCACTCGTAGAACCCAATTGTTTCAACGATTGCTTCCTTTTGGTTCAAATTGTCAGCACGGAAAAGTTTAACAATCCAGGAACAATTCTAACAACTTGAACCCCGGCGTCGCTATTTTTCGGAAATTCGGGGCAGGAACGTTTCCTGAAAATAGCAGATTTATAAGCTCATACAAGGGTTATGACGCGATGTTAGCTTGTAGATCAGCCATTTTTTTGGATTTTTGATTTGTGGTAGAGGCAGTTTTCACTACTTCTTTTTTGTTTTCTAATTTATGGGATTTCTTCGATTTTTCTTTGATTTCTTAATGAAATTACTGAAAAAAAACGTTGAATTTGTTTTGTATGTTAATACAATACAACTAGTACATATGCAGTGGTTGGAGGTGGTCTCCCTACTCTTCCATTGAGATATTAGACCCTGGTTAATACCTACTGGTTGACAATGTCATTAAGGTTATTTGAAGCAGACGGCACACCAGATTGATCACTGCTGTCTTTATTAATAGTTTTGACATTGCTGCAATTACCTCTGTCTTGATTCTCGATCAATCGGTAATTGATGAGGCCGGGGGAGACACCATTTCAAGGTCGTGGTTCGGTGATTGTGCTTTAATGACATGAAGTCATGGGAAGAACATACATTAAGTACATCAGACACACAGCTCGGTGGTGAGGTATAGTTCTGCCACGAACAGAAGGGAGCAGATTCACAGTTTGAACTCTAGAGCAGAGGTCTTCAACGTTTTCAGGCCAAGGACCCCCTAGCTGAGAGAGAGATGAAGCAGGGACCCCCACAACCTTTTCATAGATTCCATATAGTTTCATCGTTTGACAGCACAATCATCAGTGTATTCTGGATTCATGTCAATTTGTGTTTTCAGATATTTATCCACTTGAGCCGTCATTACCTAATAAAATTGACCTTTCACTCTGTACTTAGTCTACACCAAACCTTTTTGCAGAGAATAGCTGATCTAGAAGCGAGGCGTTGTGAGCTTGTACCAAAAGGACCCTTATAGATCTTTAACTTTTGAGAGTGTAAAATGAAACCAAATGGACCCTTAAGGGTACCATCTGGTTTCATTTTACGCTCTCAAGAGTTAACTTATTGTTTAACATCTGCATGACTTAATTTACAAGAAGTCCGCACAATAATTAGAGAATGTAGAAGAACTGTTGTTTTGATCAAGGTCTCTCCTATGGTACCACATCAATACAGCATGGAATTGTGGACAATATCCAACGACAACAACAATATTTTGTTTCGGGTCTGAGAGACTAAATCTCATCAAATGGTGGTCTGCAGCTCAAATGCAGAATAAATAATGGACCTTGATATGAAAAGGCTTGAAAACCACTGCTCTAAATGCTCTAAAGGACAAGCTGTACCCAAAACAAGACGGGTTGTACCAAAACAATTGATATTAGGCCCTAAGCGAAGACTAATCAGATTATATAATTACGGCAAAAGATGAACAACAAAAGGAAAAAGTTAAGGTCGGATAAAGGTAAACATAACAATATTGTCGCTGTCGGGTGGAAACCTTGTTTGTCCAAAAGCGTTCGTTTTGTATTTATCATTAAAAAAAATGAACTAAACTATTGAAAACAGCCGATCTACAAGCGGTGCGAGGCGTTGTGTGCATGTAGATCTGCTGTTTTCACTACTTTTTTGCGACGGCCTTGTCTGATGAAGCAGGGCTTTACTTCGCAAAAAAACGTACAAATTAGAAAGTTGGAGATACGAGGTTTCTACCCAACAGTGACGATATAATACTACCACAATTCCTCCTCGAAACAACGGAAATACAACTTTTTGATTGTAGCTTTAAAGAAATATCAGATCTTGAAGGTCGCAACGGGTCACGTTGCTAAGCGCTGTGAGCTTGAAGATAAGCCATGTTAGAACTTTCTGTTTTTGTCAGTTTGTTAAATTGTTTAGAATTTATTTAGCATGTTTTGACAAAAAATATCTGTAATCTGTGTGGTCTAGGAGGATCAAATGACCCAGGCCAGGACCCAGGAGAATGTGGAGATGTTTTCAGTTGGATCTGCACCAGAGACACACTGGACACTCTGAGGTATGGAGCGACTTGCTGCCAGTCAGTGCTAGGGATGAGACGATATGAAAATGTCATATCATGATTATTGTGACAAAAGCAATCGAGATTTACGATATGATCATGTTGCATGACGGAGGACGATATCACGATAATTGAAATCTCCACGATAGGATTATCGTGAGTGTTTTTTACCAACTTTAAACCAATCGTAGCATGTCTGCTCCCACTGTCCCAGGACCGTATAGCGTAAGCGGAAAATGTTCTAATTTTATTTGCGGCGAGCTAAAAAAAGAAAAGAAAACGCAATGCGTAATATTTTTAGTGCAAACACACGCTGTGATTGATATTGTTTTCGCTGTACCGTAAGGGACAGAATGTCATGATGGGGTGCATCCGGAGCACTCGCTCTGGGTTTGGACATACAGGACTAGCCACGTAGCTTCAGCCACAGTGAGCGCGGGACCCCCAGATTGATTCTCATCTGTGACGATCTGACCCTCTACTGCCATCATCCATTCAATCAAACAGCAGCCTCATACAGTTCCCACAGGCCACGTTGGGCGCCTTCTATGGGCCTGTGTGTGTGACGCACGCGCACACACGCACGCAAACACACAAAGTATATTACTATACTTTTGAGGATCAAAGTGTCCTCACAAGTAAAACTTTCCCCTGTCACCACAAGAGAAATTGTTGTTTTCTGGCTTTACAATTAGGAAAAGATCCAGGTTAGGGCTAGGATGAGACATTTACAGGTTAGTGCTAGGATTTCCCCAAAGCCACTGGAGCCATCAGCGTCGGACGGCGATATTTTGAGGTTGGACGCCACCGCCAAACCCAGAGTGATGAAATCTAGAAAGGGAACATTCCCGGCATTGACGATGACGAGACGCCTGATGGCTGCAGTGGAGCTTTGGCCTTAGACATTTACAGGTTAGGGGTAGGGGTTGGAGTTTCCGGGCCCTATTTTTTTTTTACTCTTTTGCCATTTTGTTTTTACTATTTTTACTAAGCTCACAATGTTTCGATGTAGATCGTCTATTTGAAGTATTAAACAAAAAAAGTAAAAAACAAAAATATTTTTTTTAGAGATAAGGGCTAAGGCATGGACAAAAATATAGCTCAGTGTATGCCTGTTTTATTATTATTATTTTTTTCTTAGTTGCATGCTGGTGTAGCACGCCTAAAATGGCAGATTTACAAGTTCACAACCTGAGCTTGTAGTTTGACTATTTTTGGCTTTATATTCTGGTAAAATGGCAATAAAATAAAAATGGCATTAATAAAATCGGCATCCTGGAACGCTGATGTCCTCACAAGTATACTAATACAACTGTGTGTGTGTGTGTGTGTGTGTGTGTGTGTGTGTGTGTGTGTGTGTGTGTGTGTGTGTGTGTGTGTGTGTGTGTGTGTGTGTGTGTGTGTGTGTGTGTGTGTGTGTGTGTGTGTGTGTGTGTGTGTGTGTGCATATAGTGCATGTGTGTGCTCACAAGGGAAGATGTTTGTGTGTGTGTGTGTGTGTGTGTGTGAATGGGTGATCGAGTGTGTGTGTTTAGGGGATGGGAGAGCGTGTGTGTGTGTGCTGAGAGAATGTGTCTGCTGGCTACGGGCCAAGGGAATCCGTCAGTCTCAGGCCCTCGCAGCCTCCGTCCAGTCAGACAATAAAGGAGCGACACTCTGATTCGTCTGGGTCCTACTGTCTCACGCTGTCGCGCTGTCTGACTTAACTAATGACTCAACCACTATTTTTATTCCGTTTGATCCACGTCGCTTGGCACTGACTGATCGCCACCACACTGCTGAGTGCACTCGTCTTCTATCCTATACCCTCCTATAGGGCAGTGGTTCCCAAACCTTCCAGGTCGAGCCCCAAAAGAGATGTTTAGATGTTTGCCCACCCGGGATCAAACTAGTGAAAATGGCAGATCTACAAGCACACAACGAGTCGATTTGCGCCAAGTTGCGAGCTTGTAGATTGGCTATTTTCACTCATTTTTATCTTGAACACAGTGACATCAAAACCAAAGAGTTTTGAGGTCTATTTTCTAAGCAAGTCGGGTAAACATTTTCTTTCCTTTTTTTAATAGCGTACATTTGTACGCAACTCTGTATGAGATTGAGATTAATAAAATACCTTCCAATGACCTAGATAGGAGCTCCAATCACTTTCTGGCAGGAGGGAAACGGACATATATGGACTTTTACTGGTATAACAGCTGTCATGTATTAGGCAGAAACAAGCTTTCAGTTAGCAGGTAGGATCATCAAACAACACTTTCTGTCAGGAGTAATAATTGAGTAATTGAGTAAACTGGCTTTTATGGCATATACATCCTTTTAGAAGCATGTCCAGGGGTATATTGGTCTGATTGGGCTATAATGTTTGAAATATAACCAAGCCAGAAAATACCTTCCAGTGACCGATAGGACCTGCAATCACTTTTTGGCTGGAGGAAAAGTGCTTTTTTATGGAATATGGCCTTTTACAGGTACTAGAGGTTTGTCCGCGTTGCGGCCCTCACACGTATGTCCCTTTTATGCCCATATATGGAGATAGCTGATGTCATCAGTATTGCCATATATCAGTAGTTTTCAACCAGTAGTCTGAGGACCACCAGTCCAGGTGGTCCCCAGCTAAATGATGGAGAGTAGGTAACCAAATGGACCCTTATAGATCCATTTGCTTTCATTTTGCGCTCTCAAGGGTTAAATTAGTGTTAAACATCTACATGACTTCATTTACAAGATGCCTACACAATTTGAGAATGTAGAAAAGTTATGTAACTTTTGCTTGAAATGTGTAGACAGTCTTCTATTATGTTCTACCATCACGTAACACTCAATCAAAACCACAAATCCCACTCATACACTGTATTGTCTTGTGCATAGCGGCTGACAGCATCAGGAAATGTGATGCCATGTTGCAACATGGATTCCATGTAAACTGTGGTCAGTGCTGAGTCATGGTAGTCATAATATTTAGTGCTCTCCCACGGTTGCGCAGCCACACACAGATCCAGGATGGTCCTCCCTTTGGTTAGGTGACCTGGTGGCCTGTATGGTTCCCAAGGTTTTTCAGCTGACACCCGAAAGATTAGTATCTTCCCAGGACAAAAAGTTCCATTAAATGCATTATGAATATACTACTTATATTAAGCACTATTTGAAAATAGAAAATGTATGAAAACCTATTAGGCCTACAGATTTCTTTATTTAAATTTTTTGTATGATTTTTCAAAGTTTACAACACAAACATCACACACAAACATCCCCTTCCTCCCACCTGCCCCACCCCCCCTAGGCTCCAAAAAAACAGAATTAAGACAATGGACAAACAGAAAGAGAACATAAAAACAAACACGAGCAGTAGCACAAAATATGACACTTTCGGACAGAGACATCTCTCGCCATTTTTCATACAACAGTGGCTTCAAATAAACAGAATAAGTAAGTACAGTACAATCTGATAAGTTAATTAAAGGGATGTTCCCCAACAAAGACTATAAGAGGGGTCCAGGCTAGGACAAAGTTCTTGCTGGCTCCACTAGCTTTATATCTGAGTTTCTCTAAAGGTATGAAGGAGAGGACCTCCTTCAAATGTTAGATGTTTTATTTTTTCTGAATTGAGGAAGTTGAAAAAGCTACCCATATAAATTGCTCCTTGACTGAAAAATTGTTCCCGGTAAGGCAGGCCCTTCTGTGAAAGTTCAGAAACTGCAGTTGCCATGTTTGTAGTAATTAACTTTTACATGAGGTTTTACACTTGGAGGTGCTTAAACCATACACTTTAAAAGTATAAGTGTTAATATATAAATACATATATGTACTTGGTTGAACAGGGCCTGTGCTTGGCCACCTCCTTTCCCCCCTCTATACCAAATCTCTGGGCTGAATATAGCTACAAGTTACAAGGTCGCACGTTGCGATGCGATGCCGACCGGGAAACCACATTCCCAATTCAGCTGCAATTCCAGTGTGTCATCATGGCATCAGTCAGGTTCATATAGACAAAAGGGGCATGCCCATATAGGGGCATGTATTGATGACATCAGTGATCTCCATGTATGGGCATAAAAAGGACAAGGACTGACAGATTCAGAGATCTCCATATGGGCATATTCAGGGACGTGCAGAGAATGTTAGAGAGACGGGCTGACAAGCCCCCTTTGGTCGGATCGGCGGTGCAACAGGCTGAAGGCTGCATAGCTTCCCGGAACCTCCTGTTAAGGGATATATTTGTTAAAGGCTCTGTATCAAGATAGTAATCATTGCCAGTGTCGGAAACAGTGCTTACCCTGTCTCTCCAGCTCTTTGGTGAACTTGGAAGTGATTAGACACAGACACACACTAAAAAAAGAGCTGACAAAAGTGGAACGGAACCATTATAAAAATTAAGGAGGTATCATGATGTTAAATCATCTGTTTAGTAAACAGCTGGGGAGATGGGGAAACCCCTGTTTCTGAACAAACACACTATAGCAAGGGTCTTCAAAGCTCTCAACGCCTCGCAGCGCGAGGCGTTGAGAGCTTGTAGATCGGCTATTTTCAGCAAATAGGTTTAGAGCTAAAAGAGAGCAGACCAAGTACAGTATGAAAGGTCAAGTTTACTAAGTATCGACGATTTAATTGGCTAAATGTCTGAAACACAATTCCAACATGGACTGATGACAGTGCTGTCAAACAAGTCGATGACAATCTGCATAACGCATTCATACAAACTGTCACTACACCTTGGCAAAACAGAATCTATTCTTTTTGGGACCAGACATTCTCTAAGAGAGATAAATGTAAACGATTTCAAGATCAAAGTTGATGACACAGTGATCTGTAGCAAGGAAGAGATTACCTATTTAGGCTGTATTTTGGATAAATACCTGTCTGGGGATAGCATGGCAACAATGGTGATAAAAAAGGTAAATCAAAGAACGAGATTCCTGGGTAGAATGTCTGCTTTTATCAACAAGAGTTCCCTCAGGACTCTCGCGATGGCCCTCATTCAGTCCCTCTATGACTACGCCTGTACCTCCTGGTACTCCAACACCAAAATGACATTAAAGACTAAGCTCCAAACCTCTCAAAACAAACTGATTCGACTACTCCTTAACTTGGGGCCCATGACCCACGTTTCCCCGACCCACTTTGCTAGCCTAGGGTGGCTCAATGTAGACGACAGGGTAAAGCAACTAAAAATGGGACTGTCTTTCAAAATATTAAATACAAATCTGCCCTCAACCCCCACAGTACCTGCATATCTGACCAATCACCTTCAGAAAGTTAGCGACACCCACAGCTATAACACCAGAGGAAGCGTACACAACGACCTGATAATACAGCCATTTGGCACAAATATGGGTAAATTCTCCTTCTACAATACTGCTACTCAGGTATGGAACTCCTTGACTGTTTCCCTTAAGACATGTAGCTCGCTGGGCCCCTTCAAGGCTGCCCTGAAAATCCACCCATCAGGTGGCCAGAGGAGAAGGTAGTCACATATCCGGGGTGAACTTGTGAATTTTACCTGTATTTTATTGTTATTGTACAGTGAATATAGTCTTTACTCCGTACATGGGATGTATTTTTTAGTGCATTGAGTGTTGTGCTAGCACTATTTTACGATGAATTGGTATGAAGGGCTTCCAACGTAAACAAGGCTGTAAGAGGTCTTATTGGGATGTTCCTTTTTGGACTGGATGTTTTAACCTGCCTGTGCTGCACTAATGTGTTGTATGTACTTGTCTATGTTATTCATGTTTTTGTCCAAATAAATAATTCAATCAATCAATCAATCAATCAATCAATACAATATGTAGAGGGGGTCCCTGCTTCATCTCTCTCTCAGTTAAGGGGCCCTTGGCCTGAAAACATTGAAGACCCCTGCTCTATAGCAATGATTACTATCAGAACAACAAACAAACAAACAAAAAACACCCATGAGACAATATCACTCTTAGAGCATACAAGTGCATATTTGTGCACAGTTACAAACGGATTCATTGACGTGGAGGATTTTGCTGTACATACACAAGTCATTCAGGACACAATTCATCAGCTAAAGCAGTGGTTCACAACCTTTTCAGGCCGCGACCCCCAAAAATAATCATATTTTAACTGGGGACCCCCCACCCTGACAAGCACTAGGAGTTGAGGCATTACATTTTGCATAACACGGTTCTATTGTGAAAATAGCAGATCTACATACTCAAAACGCCTCGCGTTGCGAGGCATTGAGAGCATGTAGATCTGCTATTTTCACAATTTCTGCCTCTAATATTTGGCCAATGTCTAATTTGTAATTTTAGAGGAATTAAAAAGTCCTTAAATTGTCACCTTAGAAATGTGCAGATACCCTCTATACACTTAAATGTATGTTGGTTTGTTTACTGTTGAGTGAGAAAACAATGTTGCACATTAAGTTAATCATCTGGTGACCCCCCCAAAATAATGTGGGGACCCCCCAGGGGGTCCCGAGCCACAGGTTGAGAACCACAGAGCTAAAGCATGCCTCAAACGCCATTTAAATACAAATGGGCCACACTCTTGACGAGGGCATCGACTATTAAAAAAAGAAAACTACCTAACAATGTAAATTCCTCTCATGACTCTCATGAAAGATGCCATTCCCCATGACACAAAGCCCCGGGGAACACGGCTAGTAGTCCTAACGGTCGCTAAGCCGGTTCTGGCGTAAGACCCTTTGTTTCCCCCCACCCCCTGGATCTTCACGGACGGGGATGGGAGCGTGGTGGCTTTTTCTGGGTGCACTCCCGAGGGCCGTTAATTCATTCACACGTGCATTAGAGTTAGAGAGCACTTGTCTCAGTCGACTGGACGCACGTGGCCCTCTCCAAAACGCAGCGATCGCACAAACAATACGGCTCTGTTGTTATTGTCAAGGGGCAGGGGTGTCGCACCAAATTCTGGGCCCTGGGTACAAGGATTCACTCACATTTTGTGCTTTAACTATTTGAAAAATAGCAGATCTACAAGCTCACAGCTGCGAGCTTGTAGATCTGCTATTTTTTTTTTAAATTGTGAAAAAGTCTTTGAATATTTCAAATCCTTCTATGGTTTTTTGAAAAAAACTGTTTCTGTGTCAGTGGTGCTCAAACTTTTTCATGTGAAGGACCCCCAAAATGACATGTATTTGGCCACGGACCCCCATTTCAAAATATTTAATTCCATGGACCCCCCCCCCCCCAGAAGCAAAATTTGAGTTACAAATGTTCGCTTAAAAAAAGAATTTATTCAAAAAATTTGCACACATTTTCACGACTTTTCAAAAATAGCAGATCTACAAGCTCGCAGCGCGGCACTCGGTGCCGCGCTGTGAGCTTGTATATCTGCTATTTTTTCAATAGCTAAAGTATAAAATGATTAGGGCCCCTCCACCTTGGGCCCTAGTAACTCAGTCCCACTTCCCCCCTCCCTTGTGACGCCCCTGTCAAGGGGAACTTTTGGGTGTGGGTTGTGGGTGGTGGGTGGGGGGGTGTTGTTTCGGCTCCACACTGGGCTAAAGCCGAGGGGAAAGTCACACTCTAATGGTCTGAGAAGAGATGAATGTCAAATGGAGATTACGGTTCCCTTGTGGAGGGTCCCATCGCATCACATGCGCCCCCAGAGTTATTTTCACAGTGTGGCGCGAGACGCTCTGGGACTGTGCTGCTTTGCTTTAGTTGTTTAGTTTAGTTCAGTTTAGTTGCAGGGGTCTTCAATGTTTTCAGGCCAAGGACCCCTTAGTTGAGTGAGAGATGAAGCAGGGACCCCCAAAACCTGTTTGTAGATTCCATATAGTTTCATTGTTTGACAGCACAATCATCAGTGTATTTTGGATTCATGTCAATTTGATACCACCAGATAACCGTCAAAACCGTCAGTAAACAGGACCTTTTACTCCGTACTTAGTCTGCTCTTTGTTGACTCTTTTTCCCCTCTACACCAAACCTCTTTGCCAAAAATAGCCGATCTACAAGCTCACAACGCCTCGCGCTGCGAGGCGTTGTGAGCTTGTAGATCTGCTATTTTTGGCTAAAGTTCTCAGAATATGGGCGCTCAAGTGGTTAATATAAAAAAGGAGAAAAAAGTTTCTATCACACAAAGATTTGGAGGACCCCCTGTAGTGACTCTGAGGACCCCCTAGGGGTCCCGGACTCCCTGTTGAAGGCCCCTGGTTTAGTGCAACGGTTCTCAACAGTTTGTGAATCAGGGCCCACCTGAAAAATCTTTGAAAGTGTTTGCGGCCCCAAAGATGGCAGTGTTTTCCACACAGCCCACCGGTGCGCCCCGGCCCACAGGTTGCGAATCGCTGGTTTAGTGTGATGTGTTTTTTTTGCCAAGGTTTGGTTTGACTTTGTTTGCTTTGTCTTGACTTAGCCTTGTTTCGTTCTGTTTGATTTGGTTTGGTTTAGTTGGATTTAGTTTAGCTTGGTTTTGGCAAAATAAGGCCAAGGGTGGTTGAGTCGAAAAACGGCTTGAGTAAAAGTACAAAAGTAGATCCTTTGTCCTTTTGTCCTTTTGAATAACTATTGTTTAGTTACATATGGTGACTTCCTGACCGCAATCATTCCAATATGCATACCCCCTACCGATGCTCTCCAAGTGCTGACATATTTTCTTTATAAGAAGTAAATCCACTTGTGAGGAAAACATAAGTTCAAAGCGTCTTAAGTGGCATCTCCTCCTGACTTTGACTTTACAGCAGAACTGTGGGCTATTTTGTAATTCTTGCCTTTCTAAAAGTATCTAAATCTACTTAAGTGAAAGCAGAATTACTGATTCTAGATTATACTCAAAGTAAAGCCTACACGTACATGAAAAAGCTACTCAATTAAAGGAGTAGTTGACCTTTTCTTTGTTGATTACTCATGCCATGGAGACTTGAGTTCAATAATATTTGTTTGTATTTGTCGCATTTCTAAGACGACAAAATTGATTATGGTAAATTTACCCCTGTTGATTCCGGATGGGGACCCAAATGCATTTGGATCCCCATCCGGAATCAATGGGGGTAAATATATTGTGATCAAATTATTGTCTTAGGAATGTGACAACAAACTAAAAAATATTATTGAACTCAAGTCTCCATGGCATGAGTATTCAATAAAGAAAAAGTCATGTTATTCTTTATAGCACTCTGTAGTTGCACTCTGCAACTACAGAGTGCTATGTACTAGTGGTATGGTATGGTATGGTATGGTATGGTATGGTATGGTATGGTATGCTATGGTATGGTATGCTATGGCAGTGGTTCTCAAACTTTTTGGGCTTCAGTACCCCCTTTTCATGATTGCTAAATCCAAGTACCCTCTTTAATCCAGTGACCCATACTAGTCTGTAACTCTGACAGTGTACAAATGGAACCAAATGATTTGGTTACATTTGTACACTGTCAGAGTTAAGGGGATACCTTGAAATTTGGTAGTTTGAGAAACACTGCTCTAATCGACAACATTTTGACTAGAAAATACTGACATCAAAAGTGAAGTTTTTGTCAATGTGTTGAAAATAAAATTAAGTAGCCTGTTTTCTATTCACAGTAACAGTAAAATGTGTACTTAATTTGGTTTAAAGCTACGTATACAGAGCAGCACGTTCACATATATTTGTCAATGTTTTATCATTAAACATAACAGTAAAAATAAATGTTTCCATTTTCCATGTTCTCTCAAGTACCCCCTGTAGTACCTCCGCGTACCCCTAGGGGTACACGTACCCCCATTTGAGAAACACTGTGCTATGGTATGCTATGGAGTATGGTATGGTTTGGGCCTGACTAGCTGATTCAGTGCTTTCTCTCCTGTGAATTGGAACCCGATCACTCGGGTAACTGGTCAAATAGGACAGGGGTTCTCAGCGTGAGGTCTGGGGACCCCCGGGGATCCTTGAAGGGGTTCTACGAGGCCCCCAGCTAAGTGATTGATAGTTAGGAACCAAATTGACCCGTATATGGGTCTGTAACTCTGAGAGTTTACAAATAGAACCAAGTTGGACCCATACAGGTGTAGGGTTGACTCATTTAAACCGGGAAAGCCTCTGTCATCTTAGATTTTTGCGTTGCCATTAAAAAATAGCAGATGTACAAGCTCAGCGCGTCACTTTGTGCCGCGCTGCGAGCTTGTACATCTGCCATTTTTGAACATGCAGACGCGGTTCGCAAAGTATGAGAACAAGTGTTGATTTTGTCAACTAAAACTATGACGAAAAATGTTTGTCGACTGGGTTTTTTTCACTGACGACAACTAAATAAAAACAAAATTAAAACTAAGCTGTGATGACTAAAACTAGGACTAAATTTTAAAGACAATTTCGTCAAAATAAAAACTAGACTAAAAAGTTAAGGAGGGACTAGTGGAGAAGAGAGTAATTTTATGTTTGGTTGCTCTCAGGTGTTGCGTGCTGAAAATAGCCGATCTACTGCGACGCGTTGTGAGCTTGTAGATCGTCTATTTTCAGCACGCAACCAAGTGTAAAATCAGTCATTACGATGCCATCAAGGCCTGCCAAAACACATTTCAGTTGACTAAATCAACTGTAGATTCAGTCGACTAAAATTTTACTGAAACTAATACTTTCAGGTGACTAAATTATGACTAAAACTAAATTACATATTATTCAAAAGACTATGACTAAAACCAAATCAAAATTTGCTGTCAAAAACAACAGCTGATTTAGAAAGCATTCAGCATCAGGCCTTATGAACACTGTAGACCTTGCAGTATGGATTCCGGTCCCAGAGGTAAAAGAAATAGAAGAAATCATATCAAATCGGGGGTCCTAGAAATGGAAAAAGGGTTGAGAATCCCTGAGACGTGAGACTTATCTGGTATTATTATTGTAAGACGTGGCTGGGCTTGCATGTTGGTAGGTTTGTGCAGCTGACTTCAGTTCAGTCTGCTTCCGTGGTCTCAAAATGTCCTGTTTTTATCCCCGCTTATTCGCACCACATGTGATCAGCACTGACCGCATGTCTGAGTGTGTGAACGCGTAAAGGCATACTCCGTCTGTCTGTGTGTGTGTGTGTGTGTGTGTATGTGTGTGTGTATGTGTGTGTGTGTGTATGTCCAAGTCCATGCATGCATGCACCTGTGTGTGTGTGTGTGTTTGTGTGTTCGCATGCTTGCGTGCATACATACCATTCCTCTTGAGATTGGCACAATTCCTGGGGCAAGCTGCCCATATCACACAAAATGTGACACGTGTCTTCTTATTTTTTTCTCTCTCAAAAAGTGCCTGCAATGTAGTGCATTTGAAACTACATTGCAGTGCATATCATGGGGTGATCACTGCTTGAATCGTTTTATTTTAATTTTTTGTTTATTTTCTGTTTATTTTGTTGCTGAGTGAGGTCAGCAGACAAAGATGAAAAAACCTGGGTGAAATGTGCCAATCTCAACAGGAAACAACGGGTATGCGTCTATGTATGCATGCACCTGTGTGTGTGTGTGTGTGTGTGTGTGTGCGGGTGGGCGTGCGTGTGTGTGTCTGACCGTCTACGTATGCATGCACCTGTGAGTGTGTTTTCTCTCTCTCTCTCTCTCTCTCTCTCTCTCTCTCTCTCTCTCTCTCTCTCTCTCTCGTCGCCTTGATGCTCTTGTTTCCGTCCGCTGGTCACATGCAGAGGGAAAGCTGTAATTGCTACATTGTGTTGTGAATTAGATTGCGTGTAACCGTCTCATTCACGACGAGCCTTCTCTCAACAAGCGGCGCCCGATAAGTTGCCATTTTGTCAGGGCACCTCGCTGCTCGACAACAGATTACACTCGGGGACGGAGGTGGGGGGACAGGACATTGTGCATAAGGTCCCCACACACACACACACACACACACACACACGATGGAGCGCTGAGCACTTGGCCAGGCCGCTACGAGGCTAAGTAACTAAGTACATCACTGTTGTACAATTGTGAAACATTTTTGCTTTACTTGAGGATGTCCATCAATACCGCTACTCCACTACATCTCAGAGGAAAATATTACACATTTTTAGTCCACTACAATTATTTGATAAGTGAAATTACATAATTGGATAAACAAAACAAATTATTTAATTATGACTATATGTATTACAGTTTCCAAATAAGCCCTATAGTTTACACTTCGTCTATTCGAAAATAGCCAATCTACAAGCTTTGCGTCGCGAGAGCTGCTATTTTCGAAGGATCATGACAAATTTAGATAATTCTTTTTTGAAACATTAAGCATACTTTTGGTACTTTAAGTTCTGTATTGGTGCTAATACTTACGTACCTTGACTCAAGTAAAAATTTGAATAGAGGCCTTTTACTGTACGTTGTGGCGTCGCTACTGATACTTATGCTATACGGTAAATACATAATAATCAGAGTCTACCACCACTGACGGGGGTTGGGGGGTGGAGGGATTGAAAAAGGGAGGGAAGGAGGGAAGGAGGGAGGGAGAGCGAGGGGATTAAGGGAGAGCGGAGATAAAGGCAGGTTTGGCCCCATTGTGCCGCGGCATTGGGGAAATGCTCCATTTGCAGCAGTGGGGCATCTTCTATTCGCCCCTTTGTTGCGCGAGGGGACTTGGGGGTCCGGGGCAGGGGGTGAAGGAGGGAGGGGTGGAGGGCGAGCGGGTGGGTTGGAGGGGGCATTCGGAGGGGGAGTGGGGGAGTGGGGGGGTGGGTAGGGGTGCTTCGGGCCCCTAGTGCCGCTGCCACCCCCTTCTCCGGATTTAAGTCAACTGCCCTCCTAAGAACGAGATGGCCTCATTTGTTTTTTTTTTTTCTTTCTCCCGGGAGGCAGGGAGCACAGCGAGCCCACCGTGAGAGAGAGAGGGAGAGAGAGAGAGATGGGGGCGTTGAGTGACAGATGGATTGTCGGGGGGGCACATGATGAGTCAGTCCTCCTGGATGCCCGCAGTTTATCGTCGTTGTCGGGTAGAAAACCTTGTATCTCCAAAACCGTTTGTTTTGTACAGTCGTGGCTGAAAGTATTTGCACCCTTGCATTTGTTTAAAAAAAACACAACACACAATCGTCTAGATTGCGCACAGTGAAGGAACATCAAGGTCACTGGAGATGGACTTGGAGCCTTCAGATTGTCCATGTTTGGCTGCAATCTGACCTCTGACCTCCTGACAATTCTCTCCTTTTTTATTTGGTCCATGCTCAGCAGAATGAGGGATTTACTCCATTCAAACTGGTTGTATTAGTGGTTATTAAAGATTAAAGTCAACTTGGACTCACCACAAGTGAGTTCCAGGTGAAGTATGTCTGCAAGTTTCTTTGTAGAATGAACTAGGATTCTGTATTTATTCTAGTTTTATGTTGTGTTCCTCTGCAAACCAAATACTGTATGTTGATGCAAAATATGTTTTCAATTGCCAAGCTTCTGGAAGATTTTTTTGTTTTTTTCTGTTTTACAAATGGGTACCAATACGTTTAGCCACGACTGTATTTATCATTTTAAAAACGATTTAAACTAGTGAAAACAGCCAATCTACAAGCACACAACGCCTCGCACCGCGAGGCGTTGTGTGCTTGTAGATCTGCTGTTTTCACTAGTCTTGTGCGACAGTCTTGTATGATGAAGCAGGGCTTTACTTTATGAAAAAAAAAAAACATACAAATTTGAAACTTGGAGATACGAGGTTTCTGCCCGACATTGACGTTATGTTTCTCATTTTGGCTGCGGGAGGAGAACGAGGGCCCCCGCGCAGGAACCCCATCTCGGTTTTGAGAGATATGAGATGGTTTCTTGTATATTTGAATTGTAGTTTTCTGTTTATCCTTGCGTGTGCAGCGCAGCGGTGGTGGAGGCGAGGCTCTCGTCAGCGCGTCGCCCCGCGCGAAGGCAATTAGCCCGCCCGTACCCAGGATTGCATGTCCCAGCCGAGAGATTCAGTCAACAAGCCCGAAGTAATGGATATATACTAGCTAAGGGAAAAGCAAATATTATGTTGAAAGAATTGCCCTGCTCTGTGTAGAAAGCCATGCCGTAAGCCACATCTCCAGTATTCACTTGATTATGCTTAGTTCAGTGTGGTGTCACAAGCACCGAAAATAGCCGACCTCCGAGGCTGCGACGTGTTGTGAGCTTCTTGGAGGTCTGCTATTTTCGATGTTTTCACCAAAAGGCCCTTTTTAGGAATGTCAGCCCCTGCCTCTCTAACATTCTCTGCACGTCCCTGAATGAAAACATTACACTACACGGCAGGGACGTGCACAGAATGTTAGAGAGGCAGGGGCTGAAATTTGTAAAAGGGCCTTTTGGTGAAAATATCGAAAATATTTTCAATAATTCTTTCAACATGAGAAGCTGCATTCAAGAGTTTGGACAAGGTAATTGTCCTTCAGGTATGGCATGGAAAGAGGGCATTTGCAATTCTTTTACCATAGTAAAAAACTGCATTCATGGTCTGGAGAGGGCACTTTTTACAGACGTATAAAAGGGCAGGGGCTCAAGCCCCCTTTGATGTCTATGTGTGCACGTGCCTGCTACACGGGTAAAACCGAGGGAAAAAGATGGGCCCTTCCCGACACATAACACATCACCAGATCACCACATCATATCCTACGAAGACAGAAATCAGATGATAAGACGAGAGAGTTATTGCACCTGTATAAACAATTGATATGAGAGCGAACTTTCTATTACGTTCCTGTATTATTAGTTCTTTGTCCGTTTCTTTTTTTCCTCCTTTTTTCAGATATTCCGCAAAGTTCCTAACAATCTCTCATGGAGCCTTGCAGTAAAGTTGACCTAAGCTTTTGTTACGGTTTCCTGAGGAGGCCCCTCTCTCTCTTAATAACGAGCGTGAAGCCCGCGGACTTCTCATCTAAAACTCATCAGACCATGACCGGCAGAGAGAGGGCAGCGCTACATACCATCCCTCTGAAATACAGAAAGGACAGCCGTTGAACTTTGTTATTCAGACACAAGCAACGGAAGGTCTGGTATGCCGCTGTCAAAGAGGGGTCTTCTTTTGAGACGGATAGATAGCAGAGAGTGTGGAGAGAGAGAGAGAGAGAGAGAGAGAGAGAGAGAGAGAGAGAGACAATGCCCAGGGGGCAAAGGGAGGCAGGATTTGGCAGGGTCGGTCGGACCCCTGGCCATGCTGGGGACATGTGCCTGTTCACAGCCAACTGTCTTTACCACCATGTCATCGGTATGTAACGCAGAGATCTAACATGTTGACTTTTTAAGAAATATGTATTTATTGGGCTTCTTCTTCTTCTTCTTTTGTGTATCATCGTCCTTGATGATTGGTTGGCTTTTCTGCCTTAATTGCGACCAAAGGTCCCAGTCTACCATGAGAAATGTCGTAGCTTGTATCTGTATCAGTACAGGAAGTCCTTCAGTCAGTACAGAAAGCGATGTCACGTGACATCACATGACATCACCTCATCAAAGATCAAACCCTGGATATCCATACAGTGTCAATCAGTCAGTCAGTCAGTCAGTCAGCACACATTTTTACAGTCTATGGGTTGGTTCCCAGGTGACATCACCTATGTAAAAGTCCATATATGGGTATCCCTTTTATGCCCTTATCTGGAGATCCCCAGGCATCAAACTCAGGCCCTAACTTGCCAAGGCCCTGCTTGGCTTTACTAGTTAACATACATTTTATGCCCATTATGGAGATCCCTGTCCCAATGTCATCAATATTAAGGACATATCTGGGAATGCCTATATATGGGCATGTTTTGGGTAACTGGTCCGATATACATCACTGGCCTGATGGCCAAGAATTGGCGCCATGTCGCCCTGAGGTGTCTTACTAGTTGATATACTGTACATTGGAGATGGACAGGAAATGTGGGGAGTGAGACGGGGAGAGACACGCAGTAAAGATCTTCGGCATTGGGATTCGAACCCGCGATGGCCTGTCAGGCATTAGAGGTATGCACCTGGACCGCTAGGCCAGCGAGCGTCCCGTGTTCAGATATCTCAGTATCTCAGACAGTGGTTCTCAAACATTTAAATTTCAAGGATCCCCATAACTCTGAGAGTGTACAAATGGAACCAAATGGACCCATAAGAGTCCATTTGGTTCCATTTGTACACTCTCATAGTTACACTCTCTGTAAAGGTCCATTTGGAACTCCCTCAAGGAACACTGGGGGTCCCAGGACCCCACTTTGAGAACCACTGCTCCAAACTTGTAGACCTTTGAATGTTTAGCCTTGTAATATCTTTGGCCACTAGGGGTCAGTAACGAGCTGTCGGGAGGACCAAGTGCTCACCCCCCACCCTCCCCATGTCTGTTTTAGGGACATTGAACTTGAAATCTTGGCCCTGCCTTTCAGGAGTCTAAACATGATTCCTCAAGTCCTGCTCGGTGCCTGTATTAATACTAAATTCCTTTCTGTGAGGTTTACATTATGTGCGCTGTTTGATTCATCATCTTAATGCGGCCTGTTGGATATGCTTGAATAAAACATGAAAGATTGTATATTATGATCTGAAATGCTTTATATTCATTTAGAGAAACATTGCCCCCTGAAATCCATCCGTCAATATAAAAGTTGTATATACACATAGAATATTTTGTTATTCAAAGCATCAATATTTGTTTAAGCTGTTCTTAAAACCACTTTGAATTTCAATAACAGTGTATAATTCCTGTATTTCTAGAATAGTACTACTGTACAGTGCACTCAAATCATTGGGTAGTTTAGCATACAAATGTAGCCAAATGGACCATGGTTGCATTGCACCAGGGGTCTTCAATGTTTTCAGGCCAAGGACCCCTTTGCTGAGAGATGGATAAAGCAGGGACCCCCACAACATATTGTATAAAAGTGTGTTGCAGATTAGAAATGTTCATAGATTTCTTAGACAGCTTAGATTGTTTGACAGCACTTTCATCATGTTGGAGTAATGTGTATTTTCAGACATTTAACCACTTGAACCGTCAAATACTTTGCAAACCTCTTTGACAAAAATAGCCGATCTATCCAGTGGTTCTCAACCTTTTCAGGCCGCGACCTCCAAAATCATCACATTTTAACTGGGGGACCCCCCACCCTGACAAGCACTAAGAGTTGAGGCATTACATTTTGTATAACACGGTTCTATTGTGAAAATAGCAGATCTACATGCTCACAAGGCCTCGCAACGTTGTGAGCATGTAGATCTGCTATTTTCACAATTTCTGCCTCTAATATTTGACAATTTGGCCAATGTTTAATTTGTCATTTTAGAGGTATTAAAAAGTCCTTGAATTGTCACTTTAGACATGTGCAGATAGCCTCTATACCAGGGGTTCCCAAACTTTTTTGTCTCAGGGCACCCCATAAATATTTTTTTAATCCGAGGCACCCCTACATTATAATTTTCACTCCCAGCACCTTATATTTATAGGATACACATTTGAAACTTGGAGATACGAGGTTTCTGCCCGACAGTGTCGATATTGTAGTGATTATGTTGCGAGGAAAACGTTGAGATAACAGCCATTTTGGTTAGTACTGAAGTTTAAAATTATACTAAATATTTTTTCATGTGTCCAAATAAATTCCAAATAGCCTATTATCAAATGATCTCGCGGCACCCCTGGACTGCCGTCGCGGCACCCCAGGGTGCCCCGTCACCCACTTTGAAAACCCCTACTGCTCTATACACTTGAACTTCATGTTGGTTTGTTTACTGTTGAGTGTGAAAACAATGTTGCACATTAAGTTAATCATCTGGGGACCCCCCCCCCAAAATAATCTGAGGACCCCTCTGGGGGTCCCCACCCACAGGTTGAGAACCACTGCCCTAACAGACTATTTCTACAATGCAGTATTGATACTTTTACTTACGTTTTCCACCACCGAACTTTATCCATTTCATTCAGACACTTCAGCTTAGAGTTAACCATATGACATTTATTAGAAGTAATGATATTGCATTGAGTTTGGCAGATGGGCTCTGCTCTCATGATAATAGATTTATCTGTGTAACCATAACACAGAATCTGCTATCTCAGACCCCCCAGAGCATAAGTTACAGCTGTACATAAAACATGAACTTCCAATTACATCATAAATTACCACAAAATAGACTACCCATAGTACAATCAATATGTCATCATACCACAATCATGGAATAACCATAGTACAATCCACATGTTATCCTATCACAGTACATTCCATACAACTGAAGCTAAATGCCACAGGGAGGAGGCTGGGGAGGTGGAGGATTTTTCCAACACACATCACACGACCTGCTTTGACAGCTGAACATGTAGAATGAGCAGTGAGCAGAGGCTTGCTTATAAGGACTACACTGAGCAATGAGGGCGTGTGTAAAGTAGCTTGTAGCGAATGAGAATGAAGTAAGAATGAACGAGGGCGTATGAATGAATTAACTGTTAGCGAATGAAAGAGCGGGGGTCCGGGGTATATCTAGGACTCTAACCTCCGTGTCCAAATGAACTACGCTGCGTTAGATTTGTTCCTTATTTCCCTGAGTCATGATGTGTTTGGGCCCAGCATGTTCCAACATGGTTACAACCATGTTCCTGTGTTTTGGGCCCTGTTCCAACATGATTATAACCATGTTCCACTGTCCAGACCTCACAGTTGTCCATTCGTTTGTGCCAGCTAGAGAGAAATGGCACTGACCTGTGACCTTATGACCTTTGAGGTCATGCAGGTTGAAATACAAACCACATTATTGTTCCTCTGGTTACACGCTATCTCTCTCTCTCTACCCTTCTCTCCATCTCCCCCCTCTCTCTCTCTCTCTCTCTCTCTATCTCTCTCCCCCCCCCCCCCCTCTCTCTCTCTCTCTCTCTCTCTCTCTCTCTCTCTCCTGCCTTTCTCTCTTTCTCTCTCCCCCTCTTCTCTCCCTCTCTCCTCCCTTTCTTTCCCACTCTCTTCTACCCCCCCCCCCCCCCCCTCTCTGCACTCCCTCATCCCCCCCCTCTCTGGAGTGAATGTACAATGACCTGCCCTCTCACACAGGTAACTTTGTCCAGAGTGTGTGTGTGTGTGTGTGTGTGTGTGTGTGTGTGTGTGTGTGTGTGTGTGTGTGTGTGTGTGTGTGTGTGTGTGTGTGTGTGTGTGTGTGTGTGTGTGTGTGTGTGTGTGTGTGTGTGTGTGTGTGTGTGTGTGTGTGTGTGTGTATATATATGCGTGTACGCCTGTACGGGACTCGGTGGCGGTCTCGCTGGACATAAATGGCCATCTTTGTGCACCTCCGCCGCAGCGCCGCCAAGCATGTTTTGGGGACCCCTACCAACTCTACAAATTGCACCGTGACCCCGGTGGCCCCCCATACTTACTCATGACAGGTGTATAAATTATAACAGCCCCCCCCCCACCCCTCCCTGACGATTACACGCCCTGCTCTGGGGGCTCTTTGTCAAGGGTTCCCTGACATGAAGACTGTCTCTGACCTTTGACCCCCCCCACACACACACACACACACACACTACTTTCAGCCCCACCCTGTGCTTGCGTGTTGTCGTGCATCATCGCAACCCTCCGCCACTGGTGGAAAGTAACTAAGTATATTTACTCGAGTGCTTAAGTGCAATACTTCTACTCCACTACATCTCAAAGGCTAATATTTTTAAAAATGTTTGACTCCACTACAATTTACAAGTTACGTTTGTTGCAGTTTACATTAACCAAATAAGCCCCGTTTTATACTTTGTCGAGTGTAGTTGATCTGATCGCCTATACTTATCAGTAAGATGCCCTAATCGGGAGATAAGCGACCACATACACAAACTTTAGAAGGCAATGGTAGGCAATCAGGAGGGAATATGGGAAATGGGACAGATCCATGTTGATGACATGGCTTTAGAGATATTCTGTATCGCTCTGCGTGATTCTAGGGCAAAATCGGTGTTTTGCAAAACTCGGCCTGATGGTGGCGCTAGAAGAGGGGCATGTGAGAAATCAGGGGCGGAGGTTGTGATTTGCCAACCAAGTTGCGTGATTGTAGGCCAAAAACTGTAGGAGCAGTGTCCAAAAATTTGTTTTGCAAGAATCGGCCTCATGGTGGCGTTAGAAGAGGGCCATGTGAGAAATGAGGTGGGGGTTGTGGTTTGGCAGCCAAGGAGTGTGTGTGCAAAGTTTGGCAGGGATAGGGACAACGGTGGCAGAGATAGGAGTAGGGCAAAAGTGTGACGTAACGGACAGACAGACTGACTGACTGACTGACAGACAGCCGGTGGAGGTTTTGATAGTAACTGCGACCTGACGGTCGCAACAAGAAAGCTTGTAACGATGTCCGTACTTTTCTTTTGTACTGTAAGTGCTGCTTTATTTTGATGGCAATGCGCTTGCACTTTTCTTCAAGTCTAACTTTGAACAGAGTATTTCTTACATGGTGGTATTGCTCCTTTTACTTAAAACAAAAAAACTGAGTACTTCTTCCACCACCACCACCCTCCCTCCCTCAACAGGGTGATTTATCCGCGCCGATGACTCCCTCGACCTCCTCCCACTCTTCCTCCTCCTCCTCCCCCTTCCTCATCTTCCGCGGTGTTGACGTGAGACGGATGTTGAGAAGAGGGAGAAACGGGGACGACATCTAAAAAGCTGCCCTCTCTCTCTCTCTCTCTCTCTCTCTCTCTCTCTCTCTCTCTCTCTCTCTCTCTCTCTCTCTCTCTCTCTCTCTCTCTCTCTCGCTGCTCTGTGAAGGGGCGTCACAAGGGGGGGAAAAGTGGGACTGAGTTACTAGGGCCCAAGGGGGTAGGGGCCTTAATTATTTAATACTATAGCTATTGAAAAATAGCAGATCTACAAGCTCACCGCGCAGCACCGAGTGCTGCGCTGTAAGCTTGTTGATCTGTTATTTTTCAAAAAGTCGTGAAAATGTGTGCAAATCTTTGAATTTATGTATTTATTTAAGCGAACATTTGCAACTCAAATTTTGCTTCTGGGGGGCCCTGGAACTAAATATTTTGAGATGGGGGTCCGTGGGCAAAAACATAATTTTGGTGGTCCCTCACATGAAAAAGTTTGAGAACCACTGACATAGAAACATAGTAAAAAAAAAAAAAAAAAAAAAGGATTAAGGATTTGAAATATTCAAAGATCTACAAGCTCCGAGTGCCGCACTGTGAGCTTGTACATCTGCTATTTTTCAATACACACACAATAATGCGAAATAATGCATTCCCAGTCTAAATGGGTCAAACCCCCTCCCCCTATGAAGAACATTCATGGGGGGCCCACAGTGAATCCTTGTACCCGGGGCCCATAATTTGGTGCGACACCCCTGGCTCCGTCTAAAACCCCTGCTGTCTCAACAAGGTGATTTATCCTCGCAGGACTCGCTCGGAGCGCCTATCGGCGACCCCCCCTGACCTCCTTTCCTCCTCCTCCTCCAACTCCTCTTGTTCTTCTGCGGTGTTGAGTTGAACCCGATGCAGGGGAGAAGGGTTCAACGGGGTGATTTAGCCCAGTCGCTCTCGACCTTTAGAATTTCACGGCCCTCTGGCTTGACGTGCGTTAAGCCACAGCCACTGATACAGATACTGTACAATGTTTTCGGATGTTCTGACTAGCCGAGGTAGTTCGGCTGGGGTCCTCCCTATGTTCCCCACTTCCCCCCCAAAAAGGTTCTATGTTCCCCACCCACCCTCCCCACAAAAAGGTTCTATGTTCCCCGCTCAACCAAAAAAACGGATCTACTGTATGTTCTCCAACTCAAATGCAGGAAATGGTGGGACATCTGGGCAGTAAGAACAAGTGGGCAATCCTAATTTAGGTGCCCAGGTGCCCAGATGTCTCCACCCCTAAGTGCCCACTCGTCTAGGTGCCCACTCGTCCAAATACCCACATGTCCCTATTACCCATATGTCCAGGTGCCCACTCGTCCTGATGTCCAGTCATAACAAAAGTATGGTGTCCAGATGTCCCTAGTGCCCCCTGTCCCACTAGTATTCGTAATTTCTCCACATTATTGTGTGTTTTGAGTTATTAATAATTAGAAATGAATGTTTCCTGCATTTTTGGATGAGTGGGAAACATAGAACCTTTTTTAAGTTGAGCGGGGAACATAGAACCTTTTTTTGTGGGGGTAAGTGTGGAACATAGAACCTGGGGAACATAGGACCTGGGGAACATAGAACCTTTTTTTGTGGGGGTAAGTGTGGAACATAGAATCTGGGGAACATAGAACCTGGGGAACATAGAACCTGGGGAACATAGGACCTGGGGAACATAGGACCTTTTTTGGGTAAGTGGGGAACATAGAACCTTTGTTGTGGTGGTAAATGGGGAACATAGAACCTTTGTTGTGGTGGTAAATGGAGAACATAGAACCTGGGGAACATAGAACCTGGGGAACATAGAACCTGGGGAACATAGGTGCGGTCTCGTTCGGCTGCTGTCATTGGTCAGAAGTTGGTCAAGGTGGGTGTGATTTATCCCAGTCGAACCGGGAAATCATCCGTTTAATTCTAGATTTCAGCGTTGGCCATTCAAAAACAGCAGATGTGCACAAGCTCCTGTAGATAGAGTACAAGCTTCTATTTTTTTTTTTTGCTTTTTCAGTTTTTCTTAAAAATCCTCAAAGTGTGAGAACCCCTGATTTAGAAAGCATGTGTAGGCCTCGGGTCTTTAGTAGGTTATTCAGTGACCTCATTCTGACAGCGGTGAAAGCGGCGACGCTTTTGAAGCGACGTCGGCCGAGGAGAGGATACGAGCCGACAACCTCCCGGAGGTACAGACAGAGAGACCTCTCTGTAATCCCTCTCTGGTGACAACCTGTCGCAGGACATGGCAAGAGCTCCGTGTGCCTCTGTGACTTTTTCCCACAGCGCGTCGGAGGGGAGATGCAGCCCCCTGGTTCTAGTGCCGCTGCTGGCTGTACAGCACAGGGACGTGCAGAGAATGTTCGAGGCAGGGGCTGAAATTTTGAAAAGGGCGTTAGGTGAAAATATTGAAAATAGCAGACTGCGGCGCGTTGTGAGCTTGGAGGTCGGCTGTTTTCGGTACTTGATACTACACTGAACTAAGCATCATCAAGTCAATGCTAGAAATCCATGCCGTATGCCACGGATTTCTACACAGAGAGGGCAACTCATTCAACACAAGATGCTGCATTCAAGTTCAGGAGAGTTTGGACAAGCCAATTCTCTTGAATGCTGCCTTCAGGTATGGCATGGAAATAGGGCATTAGCATTTCTTTCACCATAGTAAAAACTGTATTCATGGTCTGGAGAGGGCACTTTTTACAGATGGATTAAAGGACAGGGGCTCAAGCCCCCTTTGATGTCTTATGTGTGCACGTGCCTGCAACACAGTGGCACCAGCTTCGGTTGTGTCGAGCGACGGAACGCGTTGCGGCGTTGCTAGGCAGCTTCATTGAGCTATATGGGCAGATTACTGACTGGGCGCTTTACAGAACAGAGTAAGCGAAACAAAAACAAAAACTTTATTAAGAGAATGACCAGTTAAAAGCCTATAAAGACTAAGCAAAGTAAATTAAAAGGCCAAAAGGGGGATTAGAATTAGGCGGGGAATGCGAGTCTGAAAAGGTGGGTTTTGAGGGAGGATTTTTTTAAACAGCGGGGGCGACTTTGATGTGAGCTGGGAGTGAGTTCCAAAGGGAGCGCGCTCAGGGGTGTCACATCAAATTCTGGGCCCTGCGTACAAGGATTCACTCACATTCTGTGCTTTAACTATTGAAAAATAGCAGATATACAAGCTCACAGCGCGGCACTGCGAGTTTGTAAATCTGCTATTTTTGAAAAATCTTGAAAATGTGTGCGGAGTCTAAATATTTAAAATCCTTCTAAGATCTTTGAAAAACCTATGTTTCTATGTCAGTGGTGCTCAAATATTTCCATGTGAAGGACCCCCAAAATGATATGTATTTGGCCACGGACCCCCATCTCAAAATATTTAGTTCCAGGGACCCCCCCCAGAAGCAAAATTTGAGTTACAAATGTTCGCTTAAAAAAGACACATATTCAAAGATTTGCACACATTTTCACGACTTTTAAAAAATAGCAGATCTACAAGCTCGCAGTGCTGCGCTGTGAGCTTGTATATCTGCTATTTTTCAATAGCTAAAGTATAAAATAATTAAGGCACGTACCCTCCACCTTGGGCCCTGGTAACTCAGTCCCACTTCCCCCACCCTTGTGACGCCCCTGAGCACACTGCAAACTGAGAAAGCCCCGTCGCCCCGGCCCGGTCACCCCAGGTCCCTTCCTTTTTGTCTCGGGGACATCCAGGATGGTTGGCATCAACCAGGGCTTACGAGGGAACGGGACGGGACGTCCTCTCCGAGCTTAATTTGGATCGGCAAGTTCTTGTTTGGTCGGACTCTCTGTGAAGTATTGTAGTAGTAGTAGTGTGACTGTGAAGCCGCCTGTGGAAGTCTCATGCTGACTGCCAATGAGGTCTGACTTCCCTGCCTCCTCCTTAGTCCAGTCATTATATGAAAAAACCTCAAACAAATTGCAATAGTAGCAAACTCAACTGATTCTGTATCCTCATTATGTCCTTAGTGAGGGAAAAAAATCCCAAGGAATCCCATCGGGGCAAAGTTTTGAAAACGACCTAACTACCTTCATTTACTATACACTACAATATAAAGGAAAAAATGACTGAAAAAACATTCATGCAAACATTTGTTTTGCATGAAAAACATTCCTTGGGCTAAAAACGGACCCCAAAAGACTGTGAAAATTGATGACTCATCACTAAACCATCGTTTTGAGTGGCCATTTCTTGCCCAAGGAATGTTTTTCGTGCAAAACAAATGCTTGCAATGGATTCAGAATAATTAAAAACCCCTAGTTTGACCCCTCACATCCCACTTAAAGGAGTAGTTCACCCCCAAAATGACTTTTTTTCTATTGATTACTCAGGCCATGGACAGTAGAGTTCAATAATATTTTTTGGTTTTTGTCACATTCCTAAGACAAAATTTTGATTTGAGTAAATTTACCCCCATTGATTCCGGATGGTGACCCGTTTCGAAACGGGTCACCATCTGGAATCAATGGGGGTAAATTTATTGTTATCACATTTTTGTCTTAGGAATGTGACAAAAACCAAAAAATAGTATTGAACTCTACTCTCCATGGCCTGAGTAATCAATAGAAAAAAAGTCATTTTGGGGGTGAACTACTCCTTTAAAGCAGATTTTTTTCAGTAATTTTTTCCTTGATATTGTAGTGTATAGTAAGTGAAGGTAGGTAGGTCGTTTTCAGAACGTTGCCCTGGTGGGATTCCTTGGGACTTTTTTTCTCTCACTAAGGACATATTGAGGATACAAAATCAGTTGAGTTTGCTACTATTGCAATTTGTTTGAGGTTTAGCCTAATTTTGGCCTAAAATGACTGGACTACCTCTCATACCTTCTAAGACAGTGGTTCTCTCGACTGTATGGCTGGTTTCCCTTTAATTGCTGTGGTATATGAGACTATAATCCACACCTTGAATCAGTTTATATCAAACCCAGGTGCGTTATTTCTTTCCACAGTGTTCCACGGTGCACCAATTATCTGCACCTGTGTTGTTGGCAAAAAAGCTGGGAACTACTTTCTTTTAGACCTTGTAGTGAATTATTAGTGAAATAGAACAGTTTTAATTGGTACATGTCTATATGCTTTTTCATGTTGCCATATTATAACCGTTTTATAAAAGCAATAAGCCACACGAGGCATGTGGTTATCTGTAAATTATAACGGCTGAGAGGGTTGGAGACACTCGGCTAAGCCTCGTGTCTCACCACGCCTCTCAGCCGTTATAAAATACCAGGTAACCACATGCCTCTTGTGGCTTATTTGCTTCATTGCACAAGAATGTCAAGATCGCATCGCGTCGTCGATCTGCTATTTTTAAATAGACATTTTATTAATAGGGTTAAACTATCAAAACGTCCACCGGCTCTCTGTCTGTCAGTCTGTCTGTCTGTCCTTCACGTCACACGTTTCCCCTACTCATATCTCCGCCACTGTTGCCCCAATCCATGACAAACTTTGCACACAGACTCCTTGGCTGCCAAACCACAACCCTCATTTCTCACATGGCCCTCTTCTAGCGCCACCATGAGGCCGATTCTTGCAAAACACATTTTGGACACTGCTCCTACAGATTTTGCCCTAAAATCACACAAAGCGGTACACAGTATCTCTAAAGTCATGTCATCAACATGGATTTCCCATATTCCCTCCTGATTGGCTACCATTGCCCTTTAAAGTTTGTGTATGCGACCTGACTGTCGCTCATCTCCCGATTAGGGAGTTTTACTGGTATTAATGCTATTCTAACCAATTTTCCCCGGAAGGACCCCGTCGAGGACCCCCGAGGGTCCCCAGAACTCACTTTGAGAAGCACTGTTCTAAAAATAAGGGAGACAGTCGTCAATCCGATCTTCAAGTCCCCCCCTCCCTCCAACACCTCACCTCAACGTGAGCAGAGGGTGATTGATCCCACTGTTCACCTCATCAGAGTGTCCGCCCATCACCTCTCAACCCTTGTTGTTCGTCTCTCTTTCTCTCTCTCTTTCTCTCTCTCTCGCTCTCTAGTTCTGCAGTATTCGGTTGAACAGGATGTGAACGGCCTTCGCTCACACCTCTCCCACCCACCCACCCACACACACACACACACACACACACACACACACACACACACACACACACACACACACGAGGCAGGGCACACACACGCGAGGCAGGGCGGAGAGAATGTATCGCGTGGCCAGAGCCTGTCCCATCCGTCACCGAAGACCTGTCCTGGGGGGCTCATCTTACTCCTCTGTTATTGTCGGCGACGGGGAGGAAGTAAAAGAGAGCGAGAGAGAGAGAGAGAGAGAGAGAGAGAGAGAGAGAGAGAGAGAGAGTCTGACAGAGAGAAAGTGATGGCAGCGTTGGCCCGAGGGGGCGGGGTGGGGGGGGGTGAGGAGGGGGCGGGGTCGGTCAGAGAGAGACGGTCCCACAACCCCAAAAGGTCACTCAGGTTTTTAATCCTCCGGATGGTTCAGGTGATCCATCAGAGGATACCGAGTCGATGACCCCACCCCACCCTACCCCACCCCACGCACCCCCACCTGCTCCGCTCACCTCACTGCATGGGAATGTCAGGCTGAGAATATCCCGAGTTCTAGTTTAACCCGGAGAGTGATGGGCCTGCGTTGCGGGTCCATTTGGTTACATTTGTATGCTCTCTCGAGTTAGACGTGACTGGATGAAATGAGGAACAGATGGGTATAATTACTACATTTGTAAACCCTGGAGTAAGAAATTGATGAATTGACACCCCCACCACCCTCTTCAAATAGCTTATTATAGTCATTATCAATCTGAGTTCCCAGAAGTTCTTTTTCTCGCAACTTATAGCCAAAATGAATCTTTAAATGCCATTTAAACCAATCTGTATGGTAGAATAATGTCAATACAATGTAGCATGGTAGCGCAGTGTTTCTAAAAATTAGAGGTGTAACAAACAATACATTTTGAGAACGATACGATACGCATCACGATCAGGGACGTGCTGACCATTGGGAAAAGCGGGACAACTCCCGAACGGCTGCTTCATTCCCGGCCGGTCCAGGCCGGCCATTAGGAAAAGATTAAACTGCTTGCAGAAAAGAAAAAAATTAAACTGTTTGCACAAAAGTAGTGAAAACAGCAGATCTACAAGCACACAACGCCTCGCGGTGCGAGGCGTTGTGTGCTTGTAGATCGGCTGTTTTCACTAGTTTAAATCATTTTTAAAATGATAAATACAAAACAAACGGTTTTGGACATACAAGGTTTTCCACCCGACAACGACGAAATATAACTCATGTACAGTAATTGGCCCACTGGCTTGTCCCTTGTCATGATCTGAAATGGCAAATCTTTGAGTAGCAGCAGCGCTATAGAGAGATCTCTCTCTATAGCGTGCAATGAGGGCCTCTCCAACTCTTTTTTTCCCGGGCTGAATCAGGGACCCAGCATGTCCCTGATCACGATACATGGTTGACGATACGATACATGGACGATGTTGGTTCATGTTTACCCCTCGGCAGAGGACACGAACGGTAGCTTTAAAACACCTGTGTGCCTAATTCTGTAAATTGGATCTTAATGTAAATCTAATCCGCTGCTTTTGGCACGGCGTCAACGGCTGCGCGGAGTTCTTTTCCGAGGAAGAGTTTTGGAAGCTTTTCCTGTCGCGCCTCGCTCGCTCATTAAACGAGACAAAACCCGAGAACAGCTCCATGCTGATTGGATTACGAGGCGATGTGTGCGGGACACTGGCACACCTCGGCGCGCTTTCATGGAACGAGTGTATGTGTGTCTGAGAAACAGCTGAGCGAGGTTAACTACGTTACCCATTTTGATTCACTAACTGTAGTAGCAGCAGGGGCGTCACAAGGGAGGGGGGAGTGGGACTGAGTTACTAGGGGCCCAAGGTGGAGGGGCCTTAATTATTTTATACTTTAGCTATTGAAAAATAGCAGATATACAAGCTCACAGCGAGCTTGTAAATCTGCTATTTTGGAAAAGTCGTGAAAATTTGTGTATTTTTTAAGTGAACATTTGTAAACTCGGATTTTGCTTCTGGGGGGTCCCTGGAACGAAATATTTTGAGTCCGTGGCCAAATACATATAATTTTGGGGGTCCTTCACATGAAAAAGTTTGAGCACCACTGACATAGAAACATAGTTCTTTCAAAAAACCTTAGAAGGATTTGAAACATTCAAAGACTTGCACAATTTTTCAAAAATAGCAGATATACAAGCTCATACTGCAAGCTTGTAGATCTGCTATTTTTCAATAGTTAAAGCACAAAATAATGCATAACAATGCGTTCCCAGTCTAAATGGGTTAAACCCCCTACCTTGTATGAAGAACATTAATGGTGGGGCCTGCAGTGAATCCTTGTACCCAGGGCCCAGAATTTGGTGCGACGCCCCTGGCAGCGCACACACACACTCTGTGCCGAACTCAGCTCTGCTCTGGCAGAGCCAGGCAGCCTGGTTGGCACACGGCTCACACTCTTCGGCCCTACACTCACACACACATGGGGCAGCGTACACTTGCAGGAACGTGCGTTTTCCCCTAAATTATGTATCAACACCCCTGTCTGATGAATATATAACACTCAAATACCTGGAACGCGCCCGAGTCGCGTTAGATTTGAACCACTTTAACCATTATTTTATGCTTTAACTGTTGAAAAATAGCAGATATACAAGCTCACAGCGAGTGCCGCGCTGCGAGCTTGTAGATCTGCTATTTTTGAAAAATCGTGAAAATGAGTGCAAGTCTTTGAATATCTTTGACCTGATCTTTGACCCGACTTCTAAATCCTTCCCCTAAATCATGCTGTTCTCAAACCTTTTCATGTCAAGGACCCCCAAAATTACAGGTATTTGGCTACGGACCCTATCTCAAAATATGTTGTTCCAGGGACCACCCAGAAGTAAATATTTGGGTTACAAATAAGTAGCTATATATTCAACGATATGCAAAAAAAAATCATGATTTTTCAAAAATAGTCTGCTATTTTTCAATAGTTAAAGCAGTCAATAATCCTAGGCCTAAATGGGTTGAACGAGCTGAGCCAACATTTAGATCTGATCATATCGCCCCTGCACACTCACTCTGACTCAGACATAAGCATAAACAAACCACGCCAGATGCCTGTGTGCGTGCGTTCGTTCGTTCATGCGCACACTTACTGTACAGTCAATACTGTATTGGAAATATCTTTGGCTGGAAATTTAGCTGCAATTAATATGTCCTCAGCTGACAAAATATATCCTTTTAAATGTCTCCCCGTTTCCGTAGATCGGCCTTGAGACTGTGGAGAGTGGAGAGCCACACATCTGCAAACACAGACGACACAAGCAGAAGCAGACTCCTCTGGCTGCTCGGTATGAAATTTTAAACGGGACTTGTTTCGAATTTGGGTAACTTTAAATATTTATGCGACATATCACTACAGATTAGACCTCAAGTGAGCCACAAATGCATGTATGTGCACGCACACACTCGCGTGCACACACACACAGGACCTCATACATGCATACTCATACAGACACCCGCTTACTCTGCCGCTCTGACACACACACACACACACGCACGCACGCGCGCACGCACGCACGCACGCACGCACGCACGCACGCACGCACGCACGCACGCACGCACGCACGCACGCACGCACAGACAGACACACAGACACACAGACAGACACACACACACACACACACACACACACACACACACACACACACACACACACACACACACACACACACACATGCATACGCATACACAAACATATCTGTTTCATGAATCTACAGGCAAGGCAGCAGTACTTACTAAAATGGTTTCATACTGTAGGCCAGGGGTCTTCAACAGGGGGTCCGGGACCCCTAGGGGGTCCTCAGACGCTCAGAGTTATTACAGGGGGTCCTTCAAATCTTTGAGTGATAGAAACTACTTTTTCTCCTTTTTTATAATCCAACCACTTGAACCCTAGCGTCCATATTCTGAGAACTTTAGCCACAAATAGCAGATCTACAACCTCACAACGCCTCGCAGTAGATCGGCTATTTTTGTCAAAGAGCTTTGGTGTAGAGGGGTAAAAGAGCAGACTAAGTATAGAGTGAAAGGTCAAGTTTATTAAGTATTGACAGTTCAAGAGGTTAAATATCTGAAAACACAAATTGACATGAATCCAAAATACACTAATGATTGTGCTGTCAAACAATTAAACTATATGGAATCTATGAAAAGGCTGTGGGGGGTCCCCCGGCCTCATCTCTCTCTCAACTAAGGGGACCTTGGCCTGAACACGTTGGAGACCCCTGCTGTAGGATTAACAATGGAATAAGTCTTTGAAATGCCACATAAATTGTAAAAACAAGTCTTTTAGATTGGATGTATTGATAGAGCAGCCTTTTTCATATCAAGGTTCATTATTTATTGGGCATTTGAGCCATGGACCACCATTTGATGAGATTTAACCTCTCAGACCCAAAACTTAGAATATTTGGTTGTCGTTGGATACGATTTCGTCCACAATTCCAGGCTGTATTGATGTTGTAACTTGGTACCATAGGAGAGAGGACAGGCAAACATTGACCACAATCCTTCTACATTCTTTATTGTGTAGACTTCTTCTAAATTAAGTAATGCAGATGTTTAACAACAATTGAACTCTTGAGTACGGGTCCATTTGGTTTACTTTTAATCTCTCAAGAGTAAAAAATCTATAAGGGTCCACTGTTGGTCCCCGGACCACTGGTTGAGATTGAACCACTGTGATGGAGTGTGGCCTCTGGCAGCCTGCATACAGTACATGCGCTCTCTGCGCCAGACACTTGCTTTTCGCTCTATAGCGTTTGATAGAGGAATAATAAAACCATAATTGCTACACCGAATGAACATGGACACTTCACAGATTATAGAGAATTTATAACAATCAGTTTGGCAGAGTATGGCTCACATGTCCTACAACCAAACATTTATTTTTGCACTTAACACATTCACTGCAAATGATGTCTTAGTGTGTCATTCAAAATCCAACTTTTAACTTTTAGTTCTACTGGATCTCTTCTCAACTTGTCCATCCCTAGAATTTTGTCTAGTTTTTATTGTCAGGTATTTAGTCGTCATAGCTTAGTTTTTATTCTGTGTTTGTTTTGTTTTCGTCTGTGAAAAAAAGGTAGTCGGCCAACATATTTAGTCATAATTTTGGTCGACGAAATGAACACTGTCCACTTCATGTGGGCCTCCGTATAGAGGGTATGCGCATGCATAAAGTGAATGGCAAATCGAGTGGCGAATCGAGAGGCAAAGTGAGTGGAAAAGTGAGTTTAACGTTTTGTTTAATGCAATCAGATAGGACCTTTCTGTTTGGACGTATGGGCTGCCAAGGCTAGAAGGTCGTTTTTTTTCCGCCACTCAGTAGGCATTCCCGCATAACTTCCAGGTATGATGATGAAGTCACGCACATACCCTCTATCGGACCTCTGGGGACCACCGCTCCAAGGTCTGAGGATGGCCCAAGCCCTCAGAACCACGTTAGAACAGAGAAGCCACCGTCGCCCGGTGGTCAAATCTGAGATAGCAACACTTCCACATTTAAAACACTACTGCGCAAGTTTCTTTCTTTCAGACGGACAGATGGACATACACACAAAGCCAGATGTAGAAGCGGTTAACACCGCCCAAAACACCGCCCAAAAATAGCAGATCTTCATGCTCACAACGCTTTGTGGCGGGTTGTGAGATTGAACATCGACTATTTTTGGTGAAGACATCCAGAGTAGACGTACAGAATCCCACCTAGTGTGAAGTGAGCGTTGCTACTTATTATGAGTTGATTTCATTAAGCGTCCCGTGAAGCTTAGCCAATGTGACCCTGGCCATACGTGTGTAGCAGCGCAGCCTTGCGGTAAGAGATAATGTGCCAGCAGCTGACAGTGCCACCAACAGCTAGACACTTTGATAGTGCTGTGTACTTTATTTTAGCACTCTGGCCTCACCTACAGGTACCGCTTGTTGTTCTTGATAATGGCGTCCAGCAGTTCTTGCAGCGGAGGCTCAGAGCTGCCCGGTGTCACTCCGCTTGCCGCCCCTCCTCCGTTGTCGCTCTGCCCCGGCACTCCCTGCTTCCGGTAGAGCAGCACATAGGCCGTGTCCTTGGGGAATCGGTCGGTGACGTTCTGCACCAACTGGAAGTTTGTGAACGTCACTCGGCTGTCGTTGAAAAGCAGCCAGTCCCTGGCCTCCTGGGCCTCCCCCGGCTGTTTGGACGTGGCAGACGTGGCAGAGCAGGCGGAGAAGTCCCCCTGGCCGTTCCCTGACTCCTCCTCCTCCTCCTCCTGGGCAAAGTGATTATTGGGGTGTTGCGCTCCATCCGCCCCGTTGATGTTCCGGCCGTACGAGTAGTAGTGGCCGCTCTCGGACGATATCCCAGAATGCATCACCACAGAACTGAGGACGTAGGGTACAGAGTGGACCATCAGCCCGTCATCACATCCTTTACTCTTCAGCTCTGCTCTCTCTACTTGCTTTTCGGCCGAGTTCTCCTCTTCCTCGTCCTTCCTTGATGGTTTGGGCTTCTTTGCCAGGTTTTCGACGGTCTCGGGAGAATCCGCCTGCAGAGGAGGCAGGGAGGAGGAGTTGGAGGTGGAAGAGGCTCTGGGCGGTGGAGGCGGGCCGTGCACCGGCAGTCTCATCAGCGGCGGAATGACGACGTTGTCCAGGATCTTCCGCCGCACGTTGCTCTTGGCGTCGTAGGAGAAGCGCAGCAGCGTGAGGATCAGGTACTCGGGCGCAGCCACCAGCCTCATGGCCTTCTCCGCCCGCTGCAGTGAGCCGCACCTCTCACAGAAGTAGGCGTTCTCTGCGTCCAGGATCTCCGGAGCCAGGAAGTAGTTGACCATGTCAGGCACGGAGAGAGGTGACTTATTGGCCCCCGTTGGCAAATGGACGCCGTCGACTGGTGATTTTGCCGCCAGATCCTGTTCAGGGGCTTCGCTGCCACCGCAGATGGCACGATGACAAAGCCCCTTGAGCTCTTCCGAGGGCCCTCCAGTCTGAGGGCCTCCTTGGGAGGTGGTGGCACCAGAGGGGCAGAAGGCCAGCGACAGGTCAGTGAAGGGTTCATTCTTCTCTGAGACGCTGTTGCACTGCATACAACGGATGCCCGTGCTCAGTCTTCCGCGAAACATCGTCTCAATCAGCGTCCTCCTGTCAGCCGCAGGTTTGGTTTCTACCGGGTTCGAATGCGTCCCTGGGTCTGTGGCGTTGCTGCAGGAGACGGCATTTTGCGTTGCCGATTCCTGGACCAGCAGGGTTTTCTCCTCTTCATGTAACCTGTCTAGGAGAAAGCGAAGGTACTCAGAGCAGTCCTGTTGGGAGCCTGCATTGAACCAAGGAGGCCGAGATGCTTCAACAAAATTCCTGGGTGCATATGCTGCCCTCTGCGTGTGCGCAAGGAAGTCAAAGAGTTGCTGGAGCTTTTCCATGAGAATTTTGTCACCGTTTCGATGTAATGACAACACACGCCTCCTGAAATCGGTGGCCATGAAGAGCACCTGGATGATGCTGTTCATGTAGCAGGTATTTCCCAGGTTCACCAGGCCTGTTTTGCCCGTCTCTGACCTCCCAGCCACCATCAGCAGATAGGGGGCAAGCAAGTTGGATTGTGAGGTCCAGGCACTTTGGTTCAGAATCCACTTGGTCCTCTGCTCACTGGGCTTGGGAAGATCCTTGATGGTCTCCAGTATGTGGTCGTAGAGTTCAGGGAAGCCAGAGTACTGGTACATCATACAGTGGACCAGCTTGGTGAACTGCAGGAGAAAGGCCTTGCTGGTGGGAAGGCCTTCTGTCCTCAGAGCCTGAACCAAAGGGATCACATGTGGGACCACCAAATGGAAGGCCTCCGGAGAGTGCTGGAAACTCAGCAGCATGTGAGAGAGCACGACCAGTGCCCCCTGGCGCACGATGGGGTACGAGAGGCGGCTGAACACCAGCTCGATCTTAAACAGGGTCACGTCTATAAGGATCTTGAACTTCTGTGCCGCGGCCAGTTCTTTGAGCAGAGCGATGACCCAGGTGTCAACGTGCTGGCCCAGAGGCCAAGACAGCCAGTCTATCATCCTGCAGAGTGCCTGAGTGAAGCTGGCGTCTTTGACTGTCCGATCCGTGGTGAGGCGGTTGATGAGCATCGTGATCATCTCTAGTGGAATGTGCTGCACCAGGCTGGCCAGGGCAATGGACGGCTCAAAGTCGGAGTCGGCAGAGGAGATGATGGTGAACACCTCCAGCAGGGATGGCAGGAGGGTGGTCGCCTCAGCCTTCCAGATGTTCTGCAGCAGTGTGCCGACCGTGGTCACCCGACCTATATACTCCTCCAGCTCCTCCTCCTGGCCGGCGGGGCAGCTGAAACAGCCGATGGTCCTCACCAGCTGCTGGCAAAACAGAACGGCCGACTTGCCCTCGGGTATGCACTGCACCAAGTCCAACAGCATGGTGCTGAGGCGGGCGCAGAGGGCGGGCTCGGGACGCTCGCACACCATCCTCAACACCTCCACCCGGACGACGCTGAAGATCTCCGGCGCCGAGGGGCAGCTGGCGAGCAGACGCAGGCCATGGTGGACGTAGTCCACGACGATTGGGTCCTTGCGGTCCAGTCGGCCGTAGCCCTGCTGCAGCAGGCCGAGGACAAAGTCCTTGGTGAAGAAACGCTCAAACTGAGGCCGGTGGCTGCGAGCGTAGGCCTCGAGGACTTGGACGCCCACCTTCTTCCGGAAGGCGTCTTCTCCCAGTAAGATGAAACGGGCGGTGAGAGTGAACAACGCCTGACATTGCTCCCCCGTGACTTCCTTCTCCGCTGCTTCCACCACCTTCTTCACGATGACCGTCTTCAGGTTCACAGGATGGCTGGAGCACACCAGGGCCTCCAGGATCTTGTCCATGACGACAGCCTATAGAAAGGAGGGATAATGGACACCGTCCAAACTGTGTTCAACATAACGTACTAACGGCAATACCCGACTATAGTCTTGTGTGTTGCGCTGTGTGTTAGTAGTAGACCCGAGCAGTTTAAATGTTATCTGTCTTGTATTAAAATTGGCATATGGGTGCGTGTCATAAAACGTAACATCCGGCGGAATTGATTGGCCAACAAATATGCCAAAATATGTGACAAACAAATGTAAAAAACTTGAAATCCGAAGTGGCCTGGAAACTGTAGTGTGAAGGCTGCGATTTTGTCAAGTCTGCAGCACCTATATTACAACTGAGTAAAAAATAAATATGAAACATCTATTGACGTTACTCATTTATGGCATTATTCATCTATGATGTCAGCACCATCATCGGCCATCTCCATATTAGGGAGAAGTTTCAGCTCAGTCCGACCTCCAGTGAGTATAAAGCAGTAAGACGCGCAAGACGGAATTCACACAGGACGGAATTCACACAGGACGGAATTCATTTGCAAGTGTGATTTGAGTTGCTGTCGGTTGTTTAAGTTGGACAAAATGTGGACAAAATATTTGCCCAAATATGGATATGACTGACGTCTGACATCACAATGTGATTTCACAACAGGTCAGCAGCTATAGACATTGAGGCGCTACGTATCTATGAATCTACGGACAAGATGTGACGGCTTTCATAGTTAACTGTGACCTACGGTTGCAACTAGAAAGATGCAATTCTGGGTTGCCGTGACGCGAGTCACACTTCGCAAATTAATTTCGTCTTACCATTGAATTTTCCCCATTCAAGTCAACAGGGAAAATCAAATCTATAATAAATGAATGGCCATATATGGAGATCTCTGTGTCAGTCCTTGTCCCTTTTATGCCCATATATGGAGATCCCTGATGTCATCAACATTAAACCCATATCTTGGAATGCCCATATATGGATATACTGGTTGATTTGCCATTTTCCCATTTGGCTTCCATGTCGGTCTCATGTGGTCTATGACGTCTCCATATTTGGGAAAAGAAAATTTTACCATTTAAGTCAATGGGGAAAATTCATTCAACTACTATTTAACATATCTCTTAGCAAATGCAAGCAAATGATTCACGATTAAGACGGTTTATTTGACATATACTGTATGGCTCAAGTGTGTGCCGCCAAAACTGTGGGAGATGTAACGCGGCAAAATAATGTTTATCTGGAAAGACGGAATAAATAAAGTCGGACAAGTACTATAGTCTGGTTGCCCTGTGGCAACCACACTAATTTAAAGTTGTAAAAAGTAAAAGAAAATCACACCCAGTGTGAAGTGAGTGATGCTTTTTATGAGTTCATTTCAGTAAGCGTCCTGCAAAGCTTGGCCAATGAGCCAAGTATGGGAGATACATATATACGTACATTCATACAAACTGACAAAGCTGTTTGTACACACACACACACACACACACACACACACACACACACACACACACACACACACACACACACACACACACACACACACACAGGCGTATCGTGCACACACCAGTGTAACCCCAAGACACGTACTGTACATCCAGTGACCCTACTACAGTAATATGCAGCAGTTGTAAGATTCCCCCTATCTGTTTGGCAGCTGTGCCCTTGAGCAAGACATTGAAGCTGTTCACCACATTAACCTTGACACACCCCACCCCCGAAAAAGGACGAAAGACAAAGTAAATATAGCCGATCTACAAGCTCACACGTTTTTCTCTTGCAACAAAGTATAAGAATTCATTAACTTGCTCTTTCTTCTCTCTTCCCCCTATCTCCGTCTCCCCACCTCTTTCTCTCTGCCTCTTTCTGCCACTCTTCCTCCCCTTCTCTCTCTCTTCTCCTCCCTCTCAAGTTATCTTCCCCTCTGTTTCTTTCTCCCAGTGGCGTCAGTTCAGAAAAAGCTAAGGTATGGCAACATGACTGGTGGCTTGCACGCGCGCGAGCAAGACACCAGTCATGTTGCCATACCTTAAGAAGTACATTCTATTTCCCTCCAGTTTCTACGGGCTGGATATGGCAGCCTGGAATGGTTGTTCAAGAGCAGCTAAACTTGGTTAGTAAACATGCCACAATACCTTGTTAAAGTGACCATTTTGTTAAATTTTGTACTTATTTTACTGTCATTTAACAACATAATACAGAAGAGACATTCATGGATTTATATTTAAAGGTAACTTTTATTTTCCCCCCTACCCCGGCCATACCCAATTGACGCCCCTGCTTTCTCCCCCCTCTCTCTCTCTCTCTCTCTCTCTCTCTCTCTCTCTCTCTCTCTCTCTCTCTCTCTCTCTCTCTCTCTCTTCCTCTCCCCCACTTCATCTTCCCCTCTCTTTCTCCCTCCACCCTCTCTCTCACTTTATCTTCCCTCTCTAATCTATCTCCCTCCCCATCTCTCCCTCACTCTATCTTCCCGTCTCTCTCCCCCTCTTTCTTCCCCATCTCCCGCTCTCCGTCTCCCCCTCTCTTTCTCTACCCCTCTTCCTCCATTTTCTCTCTCTCTCTTTCCCCCTCTTTCTCTCTCTTCCCTGCTCTTTCTCCCTCCCACCCTCCCTCTCTTTCTCTCCTGGTCATCAGTGGCGCCTGCCGTCCCCTCTGATGCTGATATTTCAATCAGCCTTTGTTGACTTGGCAGCGATTGTGCTTCTTATAAGATCAATGGCAGCACCGCGCTTTGTGTGTGCTGTGAAACCACTGCAGCAGGAATGCAGGGGGGAGAGGGGGTGGACGGGAAGGAGAAAGGTGTGTGCATGTCTTTCGTGTGTGTGTGTGTGTGTGTGTGTGTGTGTGTGTGTGTGTGTGTGTGTGTGTGTGTGTGTGTGTGTGTGTGTGTGTGTGTGTGTGTGTGTGTGTGTGTGTGTGTGTGTGTGTGTGTGTGTGTGTGTGTGTGTGTGTGTGTGTGTGTGGGTCAGTAGTTCTCAAACTTTAAAATGTCAAGGTCTCCCCTTAACTTTGACAGTATAAAAATGAAACCAAATGGAACTATGAGTGCCATTTTGTTTCATGTGTACACTGTCAGAGTTACATACTTGTAAGGGTCCATTTAGACCTCCCAAAAGGAACCCAGAGAGTCCCTGGACCCCACTTTGAGGACCCCACTTTGAGTCTGTCTGCACTCCAGTGTGAAGACATTTATGTAGAATCCAGCTGCATTTATCACGGGTGGCATGAACTTGAGCATCGTTGTTGTCGAGCAGAAACTCCTCGTCTCCATATTTTATTACAACTTTTTATGTATTTCGTAAATGAATGCCCCAGTCGATCACGCCACAGCGTCAGATAACAGCATCACAAGTTGCAGATCCGCACGCTTGAGATTGTACTCGAGATTTGCTACTACTTTTGATACTTTTGAATTTGAATCCTGGAAAGTTACAGTTTAGGACATAATATAGGCTGACAGCAGGGCAGGAATTTCAGGGAGGCCAAGAAGCCATGGCCGTCGTTGCCCCTCAGTTTGGCCTTGTGCCCCTCCAAAAAATGGCATGCCCTGAGGCCACAGTGGCCTTAATGCCCCAGCTGACTGTACCACTTTCTCCTCTGTCTCTGTCTGTCTCTGAGATGGTATTGTCCACCTGACAGAGATGAGATTGTATATTTACTAAGTAAAGGGAGGAATTGAGTGATTGTTTGTAATTTTTATTTACAGAAATCCATATAGATGATAGTATTTGTACATCTCTGTGAAAAGGATGTAAACGTTTCCATTGTGGTCCTTTGAGTGCTAAGGTGTGTGTGTAAACCATAGCAGAGACATACCATTAAATCAATGATAAATACTTTCGTACAATTTCCAACGTACAAGAGAACGAAACAAGGGTTGCTGTGAACGGAACCTGCTCATTGACTTGCAGGTAACCCTTCCTATCCTGTTAGTGATATTAAAGGACCACTTCACCTCTGGGACAACCAGAACTTATGTATTGTTGTTTGGGACATGATCAACACAATCCTGAGTTATTTTTTGTGTTCAATCTGTGTTTTGAGATATTTTAGTATTTCAGCATGTACTAGTGATGCATTTTGCATCATATGATGCAAAACACATCACTGATGATGCAAAATGTATCACTAGTACATGCTGAAATACTAAAATATCTCAAAACACAGATTGAACACAAAACACAACTCAGGATTGTGTTGATCGTGTCCCAAACAACAATAAAATAAGATCTGGTTGTCCTAGAGGTGAACTGGGCCTTTAATGGACAGCATTTCTCAGGGACTCTGTGGGTTCCTTTAGGGGCATCTAAATTGACCCATACAAGTCTGTAATTCTGACAGTGTACAAATGGAACCAAATGAACCCTAAAGGGTTCACTTGGTTCCATTTGTACACTGTCAGAGTTGAGGGGAGACCTTGAAATGTGAAAAGTTTGAGAAACTCTGGTGTAGGTGATGATTTCTCCACCGCTTTTTGATTGGATAATGTGGATCACAATTATCCAATCAAAAATGATGATGGCGTCACCTCTCCCTGACCTCCAGCTCAGGATGGGTTCGTAGTCAAGTGTCATGTGGTTGGGATGCTTCTCAGCCACACCGCACTGCAGTGTTGATTTAGATTTTGTCTCAGTCTTTTGAGTACAATTTAATTTAGTTTTAGTCACATGAAATGTAGTCATCTGAAAAGTTTTTGTTTTAGTCTAGTTTTAGTCGACTAAATGTACGATTTTTGTCGACTAAATCTACAGTTGATTTTGTCGACAACAATATATTTTGGTGGTGCCTCGATGGCGTAGTAATGGCTGATTTTACACATGGTTGCATGCTGAAAATAGCCGATTCATAAGCTAGTCGACGGGCACTGCTGCTGTACGAGGTAACAGGGCCTTATCACTTTCCTGGACCAAAATACTACTCCTTGTGCAGAATATGTTTTCAAGTTTGCGTACAACACACTTTGGGCCCTTTGTGCAAAGATGTAGGCCAGATGTAGCTTGGCCAAGGTGACCCTGGGTGTACAACAACAATGGCCAAACTGACAAAGCCAGAAGTTTGAGCTAAAAAATGTTTCAATCTCAAAATGAAAAAATAAAAAATAAAATCCAGGGAGTAACTTCATAATTCTGCTGTTGATCGGCCAAGTGGTTTGCTAGATTAGCCCTGTACGCACACACAGACAAGGAAAAACACGATCTCCCCCGCTTGCCTTAAGCCTGCCGGAGATAATTATAACCACAAGATCAAGGCCTTACAGGTTAAACTACAATTGGTCAAAAAACACTGATTTTCATTGGGGACCCACTCAAATTCCCTGGGACCTATTTGGACGACCACCTGTGGGTCCCGGGGACTCAACATCACTGCTTTATAGCTTTTTAATGTGGTCCTCATAACATCACGTATCAGATAGTATACTTTTACAGGCACTGGAAATGAGATATAATCGCTTTACGTGAGAATACACTATGAGGGGGAGAGTGCTGTTCAAGCCATTTCCAAGACACCGTTTGAACTTTGTGCACTTTGTGCAGATTGAAGGGACAAGGCCTTTCCCCTCATGGAGTGGAGGAAATTTTACTTTTCTACAATCATTTCACAGCTTTAGATACTTTGTATTTTTACATTATGTTTTACTAGCTATTCAAAAATGGCAGATCTACAACGTCACAGTGCATCGTGATGATGTAGATCGTCTGCTTTCGAAAAAGTTCTTTCATTTGTAACAGTGCATTTTTTATTATTCAAGACGCGTCGCAATGCAACGCACCGTGAGCTTGCAAATCAGCTTGTTTTTGGCAAAGAGATTCGGTGTTGAAGGGTGGGAAAGAAGCGGTCCAAGTACAGTTGCAACTCTGGTCTGGTTTTCTACTAAGAATAGAGGGTTCAAGTGGTTAAGTAAAGATTCTGAGTATTTCTTCCGCCGCTGTCCAGGGCTAAAGTGTTGTCTCGTCTGCGTCACGTTGGCAGAAGATAGGCACCGTAATTGTCCGCTTCAAGTTGAAGCATCTTCACTTAACCTGGAACACTTGACTCCACTCAGCCGAGTGGGGGCCGAACCCCTGCTCGATAACCTATCTCTGCATTCCAGACTCTGCAAAGAGGCATCTCTCTCTCTCTCTCTCTCTCTCCTCATACACATTGTCGTGGAAACCTTGTATGTTCAAAGCCATCACCTTTCAGGAAATGGAGTCAGCTCTTGTTAATACTTTTTATTGGTCCAATAACCTTCATAATACAACCTAAGAGGCATGGACGGATTAACCCCCGCAAGGGCCCCTGGACGTTAATTTTTTTAGGGGCCCCCTACCCTCCCGACGCGCACTACCCAGCTCAGATTTTAAGCCATGGTGTTCATCTTTGGGCCAAGAAAGCACCTGTAGACAACAGAGGAGGGGCCCACACATTTGATTTTTAATTAACGTATACATTTAATTTTAGTAAATTGTCAATGGCCACGCGGCCCAGTTCCCCCAAGGGCCCCTGAAAGCCAAGGGCCCCTGGCAACGGCCCAACCGGCCCAATGGTTAATCCAGCCCTGCTAAGAGGTGTGTGTGTGTGTGTGTGTGTGTGTCCAAAGGTCTACAAACTTGGCACAAAAATCGATCATGGGTTAGGCCTTTGAAACTCTCTCTCTCTCTCTCTCTCTCTCTCTCTCTGTTAGATGTGTTACTAGACACCTTTACGAACACATTGGTGAAGAAATTGTTTGGTAAGGAATTTATTCCCAAGGTTTTATTAAAATTCCCCGACTAATATTGTTTCTGTTCGGCTCTTATCTCCATATTCTAAGTTTTAGTTTGTTAGTTTTTAGTTTAGTTTTTTTCAAAAATGAAGGCCCTACTTAATCACACTACAGCGCCACTTCGTGCCGTGCCATGAGCTTGCAGATCTTCTATCTTCGATAATATAATCAACTTGGGTGTTCCTTGGCTCGGAGAAGTGTGAGAATGGCTGCACCGTAAAGTGCACCGTAAAGATAATAAACAACAGTCTTGTCTGTCATTGCACATAATAAATATATGAAGCTACAAACAAACCACAGCCAGACGGCATTAATTAACGGAGTCTCTCAACGAGATTATTCCCTCTTTCCCAGGTGTTTCGCCCAGGTGGGTGTGGTTTTGAGGTTAGAATATAATCGTTAGAATAGTCCCCATTCCATTTTTGAAAAATCTTGAATGTGTTAGAAACATTAAAAATATGAAAACCTGAAAACAGGGACGTGCTGGCCATTGGGAAAAGCGGGACAACTCCCGAACGGCCAGTTCATTCCTGGCCGGTCCAGGCCGGCCATTAGGAGAAAAAATAAATAAATAAAATTTCGGCCTTCGTTCCACTTTGGGGGCTGGGCAGCCAACAAAGTAAATCGTCACTGTCAGGCAGAAACCTCGTATCTCCAAGTTTCATAATTTGTATAATTTTTTTCGCAAAGCAAAGCCCTGCTTCATCATATAAGGCCGTTGCACAAAAGTAGTGAAATCAGCAGATCTACAAGCACACAACGCCTCGCGGTGCGAGGCGTTGTGTGCTTGTAGATCGGCTGTTTTCACTAGTTTAAATCATTTTTAAAATGATAAATACAAAACAAACGGTTTTGGACATACAAGGTTTCCACCCGACAACGACGAAATATAACTCATGTAGGCCTACAGTAATTGGCCCACTGGCTTGTCACTTGTCATGATCTGAAATGGCAAATCTTTGAGTAGCAGCAGCGCTATAGAGAGAGATCTCTCTCTATAGCACGCAATGAGGGCCTCTCCAACTCTTTTTCCTGGGCTGAATCAGGGGCCCAGCATGTCCCTGCCTGAAAAGGTTGAGAACCACTGTGTTGCGGCGTACCTCAGCGGGGTCTGGGGTCCAGAGGTAGATGGCGTGCCAGTGGTGTTGGCCCTCAGCTGGGAGAGGGAGGAGAGAGAGAGAGAGACCTGGTCTCCACAGATGTGTCTCTTATCTCCCAGCAGTCCCAGTAATTCACAGCAGGCTGTCCCACATCAAGGCGTTTCCTCTTAACCTTCCTGACTTCCCTCCTTACTTTCATTACGAGCTGAGCGATAGGGGCAGGGCGAGAGACACAGAGATGGAGAGAGAAAGAGTTGGAGATGAGATCCAGTAGAACGAAAAGACAAGTCATTTTATGCTTGGTTGTGTGCAGGTGTCACTCTCCGAAAATAGCCGATCTGCAAGCTCACAACATGTCGCAGCGCAACATGTTGTGACGCCATCAAGGCTCGCCAAAATACATTATAGTCCACTAAAATGATATTTAGTCAACTAAAACTAGACTTCTTTGCATTATTTTTTACTATTTTGAAAACATTTTAAAATACCGTAATTCAAATAACTGATCGACACGTTGTGAGCTTCTACCGGTACATCAACTATTTGAAATATTTCAAAATAGTAAAAAATGGCAAAAGAGTTGAGGGATAAGACGAAAATAGGGCCCTATAAAAAAAAAAAATCTGAATTTGATGTCAAAATCAACTCGACGGCACGTAGTTGGTGGGCCCGTGCATGCACGCCCAGGCTGCGCACGTGTTGCACGGTGGGTGCACGGGAATCCACCCGGGGGCCGGGTGGAATTCTTGTGGCGGTGTCTGTGGCGGAGGAAATGAGACTGTGCTATTCCAGACTGGAGGGCCATAACAAGCATCAGGTCTCTGTCCACATTCCACACTTTTATCACTGTAGCACATCGCCATTGTCAGGTGGAAACCTTGTATTGTCCAGAACCGTTTGTTTGGTATTTGTCATTTTTTTTAAATGATTTAAACTAGTGAAAACGGCCGATCTACAAGCACACAACGCCTCGCAACGCCTTGTAGATCTGCTGTTTTCACTGCTTTTGTGCGACGGCCTTGTATGATGAAGCAGGGCTTTGCTTTGCGAAAAAAATGTATAAATATGAAACTTGGAGATAAGTGGTTTCTGCCCGACAGTGACGACATACTGCTGGCTGCCTGGCTTGGCCTGGCCAATGTGTGTGTGTGTGCACGCGTGGGTGCGCGTGTCATAGTCACAAAAGATGTCGTCATCCTCTGGGGACGCTCAGAGCCCTAGTTCGCTATCTTAAGTTTTGGTTTGTGGCTGTGTGAGCGTGCGAGGGACAGAGAGACACGGAGAGAGAGAGAGGGAGAAAGAGGCTGTTGAGATGGATGTGTGTGTGTGTGTGTGTGTGTGTGTGTGTGTGTGTGTGTGTGTGTGTGCGTGTGTGCGTGCGCGTGCGCGTGCGTGCGAGGCAGAGGTCGGTAGGTATTCCTTTGTGTTCTCTACACTCCTCGTCCTCTTCTGTTCCCACGCCGAGTGGTGATGAATCTACCACACACACACACACACACACACACACACACACACACACACACACACACACACACACACACACACACACACACACACACACACACTCTCTTTCTCTCTCTCCCTCCATCTTATCTCTTTCTTTCTGTTTCCTCTCCGCTCGGCTCTGTCTATCACTTCTAAGTTCTCTCTCCTCTTTGTCTCTGTCTGTCTGTCTGTCTGTCTGTCTGTCTGTCTGTCTCTCTGTCTTCTTCTCCACAACCTGTCTATCTGCCTCCTTCTTTCTCTGTCCTCTCTCCCCCTTCATCACTGTTTCTTTACCTTTCTTTAAAGTTTTTATTTTAAAGTGTTTAATTGAACGGTAATTAAAATTTGACCTATCATTTTATAATGGACGATTTACCTTACGGGCAAGTGTACATGACCTTTGGCCAAGTAGAACTTGACCTGTACTTGCCCAAGTGCCTCTGAGACCTTAGTGTCAACCCCTGATGATGAGTACTTTCTACTAAGCCGCGGTGACCAGAAATATTGATGTCTGAAGGCTGTTCATCAGTCGCTCACAGGTTCAATGCCTGGCAGACTGCTACTGTAGGCAGTTATACCGGTATAGTTGGTTGGGCGTACAAATGGAACCAAAGGGACCAATCTGTTCCAGAGTTCTTGAAATTAAAATGACCGAGAACCACTGACATAGACGCGCGCAGTTCGTTCGTAATTCTTCTGGATTGGTTCTCATGTGACCGGCAGGCTGTGGGCTGTGGGCGCTCCCTCTGGTGTTGTGACTGGGGGGGGTCACTCACTCTGGAGCAGTAGTTGCACACTAAAGCAGTGGTTCTTTCTCAACCTTTTCAGGCCGCGACCCCCAAAATAACCATATTTCAACTGGGGACACCCAACCCTGACGAGCACTAAGCGTTGAGGCATTACACAATAGAACACGGTTCTATTGTGAAAATATCAGATCTACATGCTCACAATGCCTCTCGTTGCGAGGCGTTGTGAGCATGTAGATCTGCTATTTTCACAATTTGGCCAATGTTTAATTTGTCATTTTAGAGGTATTACAAAGTCCTTAAATTGTCACTTTAGAAATGTGCAGATACCCTCTATATATACTTAAACTTTATGTTGGTTTGTTTACTGTTAAGTGAGAAAACAATGTTTCACATTAAGTTTATCATCTGGAGACCCACCAAAATAATTTAAGGACCCACAGGATGAGAACCACTGCACTAAATGGAGAAACAAAGGATTTCCGTTCCTGTTCTGTTCTTCTGGGCTATACAGCGTCTTCATTTACCCCAGATGTGATGCAGGGGTCTCCCCAGATGTGATGCAGGGGTCTCTTCGTTGTGACGCCAGCTGTTTTCCAGGTCGGGTGGGCCCTCTGTTTCCCTTTAAGACATTTAGAACGGGTACACATTATTGAGTATTATTATTTTATGCTTTAACTATTGAAAAATAGCAGATATACAAGCTCACAGCGCGGCACCGAGTGCCACGCTGCGAGCTTGTAGATCTGCTATTTTTGAAAAAGTTGTGAAAATGTGTGCAAATCTTTGAATATATGTATTTTTAAAGCGAACGTTTGTAACTAAAACTTTGCTTCTGGGGGGTCCCTGGAACTAGATATTTTGAGCCAAATAAATATCAGTTTGGGGGTCCTTCACATGAAAAGGTTTGAGAACCACTGACATAGTAGTGTCTCAAGAACAGACTAACTGAGCTCCAGTTAAGTGAAAAGGACCTTTTCTTTGACGATGGCTGGCCAGATTGCTGACATAGAAACATAGGTTTTTCTAAAAACCTTAGAAGGATTCAAAAGACACTTATAGAATCGGGTCAAAATTAAAATTTTCACGATTTTTCAAAAATAGCAGATCTACAAGCTCGCAGCGCGGCACTCGGTGCCGCGCTGTGAGCTTGTATATCTGCTATTTTTCAATAGTTAAAGCATAAAATTATATTACACCATACTGTGTACCTGTTCTGAATGGGTTAAGCGCCATGGTGTCGTGCACTGAAAAAGGCAGGTTCGGGGTGACGCTGTCCTGCTCTGCGCCTCAGACATGTCCAATCCATTCCCATCGCCTTTCCTCATAAACTCGTCATTTTTTCTTTTTACGTTTTACTGCCTCTCGAAGTGGAGAGAGGCCTCTGAGTTCACCTGTTCCACTATGTGGCGGGCACTCTGGCACACCGGCTCAAATGTAAATCGCTGCTGGCGGGTGGAAACCTTGTATGTCACAAAACTGTTCCTTTTACACATTTAGAAATAGTGAAAAGTGACGATCTAGAAGCTGTAGGTCTGCAGGTCACAAAATTCACAATGCCTCGCGATAGATCGGATATTTTCAGATGGCCAAAATGTATTTAGGGCTGAATTGGGTAATAATAATGAAAATCTACAAAGTAACTAGGTTAAAGTAATACGTTTTCGAATACATTTAGGGGTAAAAGTATAATATTTGCCTCTGAGATATTAAAATCAAAAGTGTGCTTACTTGACAGGACTTAAGCTTGTAGTATGGCTATTTTCACTATTTCTTAAATATTTGTTTTCTAATTTAGGGAATTTCTTAGATTTTTTATTTATTTATTCATGTAATTATCAAATTACAAATCGTTGTATAGCATTTTTTTATCACAATTTATATTTTTTTATAATGAAAATTAAGGCAACCATAAAAATGTGTCCACGACCCACAAATGGGTCCCGACCCGGTGTTTGAGAAACAGTGCTTTACATCACTGCAAAAACACCAAGGCCAAGTCACCAATAAGGGAGATGTGAGGTTTTCAGCCCGACAGCGACAAAACATTTAAAAGTCATGGAGGAAGACGGGGCAAAGCATTCAAACAAGATAAACATAACGTCCCGCTAACCTTTCCATTTCTGTGTATACAACTCTGGTGACGTGTGTTTGGCCGCGCACCATCCCGTCTGCTGGCAGCGGCCTACAGGGTTTGACACCAATGAAACGTCTCTTCTTTAAAATAGGACTGTTTTGTGAGCTTGAACGCATTATTACTTTAACCATTATTTTATGCTTTAACTATTCAAAAACAGCAGATATACAAGCTCACAGTGCGGCACCGAGTGCCACGCTGTGAGCTTGTAGATCTGCTATTTTTGAAAAATCTTGAAAATTCTTTGAAAATTTTCACCCGGTTCTATAAATGTATTCTAAATTCTTCTTCTAAATCAGTGGTTCTCAAACCTTTTCATGTCAAGGACCCCCAAAATTACATGTATTTGGCCGCAGACCCCTATCTCAAAACATGTTGTTCCAGGGACCCCCCAGAAGCGATTTGAGTTACAAATGTTCACTTTAAAAAAAGATATATTCAAAGATTTGCAAAAAAGATACAAGAAATAGGAGATCTACAAGCTTGCAGCACGGCACCAAGCTTGTATAGCTGCTATTTTTTAAATAGTTTAAACATAAAATAATGGTTAAAACGGTTCCAGGTCTTAGATAACGGACTTGAGTTCCAACAAACTAACAAAAACACTTTTTTAGGGTCAGGATACCAATTTTATCCAATCAGGAGAGAACACCTAGAGCTGCGTCTGAAGTCCTTAAATTATTCCTATTTCCTTCACTTGTTTCCTATTTCCTTGTCTGTTAGTTCCGCCCACTGGGAGTTGGCCTATCACCTGTGATGTTGTCATCAGAAATGGCCAATGGGACATAGGAAATAACCCAAGGACATAGGAAATAGGATTGATTTAAGGACTTGAGACGCAGCTCATGAGAACATTTGTTCAATTTGATTGTGTTCCTGTTCCAGTTCCAATGATAATTGTTTTTGTTTTATCATTTCCCAGTTCACTTTAATCTGTTTAATCTGTCTCCTGTATGGGTTGGCTCTCCCGACTGGATTAACATCGGCATCTTGATCTGAAAATATATATTTCTGTTTGCTGTGGCTGGAGAGACGGGCAGACCCGTGTTACTAAACAAACGCGATAGCGATAATTACCGCCTGAATATACATACGTACTGTAGAGCTATTTAACACCTACTTTAACCAAAACAATATCACTTACGGCACATTTAATTCCACTTAACCCGTAAAAAAAAACATAGAAAATTATTTTCTCTTTTTTGCGCGATCACATTTCTCTTTAGTCTGTTTTAAAGAAGAACATAGAAGGAATGCGATAGATCTCCCCCTCTCTCTCTCTCTCTCTCTCTCTCTCTCTCTCTCACACACACACACACACACACACACACACACACACACACACACACACACACACACACACACACACACACACACACACGCACGCACACGCACTCGCCCACGAAATCCCTGGGATCCCGGGGAATAGAAATCTAATACAAGGTAAACAGATCAGCACATTCAACACTCTGAGTCTATTAAGTCTTTAAGCCTCAGCGGTCACAGAGGACCGGCCGCTATAGTCTGTCGTTCACGCCCTGGAGTCGTGGCATCCTTGCAGAGCCCAGTCCTCCTGCACTATAAGGAAGGCTGTGTTTACCACGCTCAACTAGGGTGTCTGTGTTTTGGCCGCCGCCATTATAGGCAAAAACTGTCAAAATGTTTCAATTTAAAATCCATTAAGAGCTGAGGCCCGGTTCTACAAATGCCTTCTAAATCAGCTTGTTCTGAAACTATTTTGTAATTTAAAATCGTTCAACATCTTTCGAACATTCAAGAATAGCAGTTGTACAAGGTCGCAGCGCGGCATGAAGTGACACGCTGTGAGATTATATATTTGAAGAGCCATAGCTAAAATCTAAAATGACACTCGATGCTTTCCTGGTCTAAATAGGTAAACTAGAAAGGATGCAATTGGAAATTGCAAGTGTGGTTGCTGACGTGACTATATTCTGCAGTAAGCTAACTGTCATGTGAAGCTCGACCAATTGATTCCCTATTGATTCCCACTCCTATCGATTCCCTATCCCTGTCAGACAGATGTCAGTCTGTTTGTCAATTTCCAATGGCAGCGGAAAAGTTACCCTAGTAGTAAATAAAGTTTCCCCAGGACTATAATGTGTTGCCCTGTTGGGCAACCACACTAAAAAAATGCTCGGCCGCCCGACAGGCAGATACAGAGATTTCCATATATGGGCATAAAATGGACGCAGACAGACAGATATATCCATATATGGGCATAAATGGACACAGGCAAACAGATGGTCAAAGCGGGTCCTATGACAACAGGTATAATGGGGTTTGCATTAAAGGGCGCGGCATTCATTCCCTATTTACATTGTTCCCGAGTTGGTCAGGTTGCTTACTTCTAGTTGCAACCATCAGGTCACAGTTACTATCAAAACCTCCACCGGCTGTCAGACAGTCTGTCACACGTCAAGCGTCACACTTTTCTCTTTACATTCATATCTCTACTCATATCTCTGCCACCGTTGCCCCTATCCATACGAAACTTTGCACACAATCCTTGGCTGCCAAACCACAACCTCATTTCTCACATGGCCCTCTTCTAGCGCCACCTTGAGGCCGATTCTAGCAAAACACATTTTTGGACACTGCTCCTACAGATTTTGCCCTAAAATCACGCAAAGCGTTACACAGTATCTCTAAAGTCATGTCATCAACATGGATCTGTTCCATTTCCTATATTCTCTCCTGATTGGTTACCATTGCCTTCTAAAGTTTGTGTATGCGACCTGACGGTCGCTTATCTCCCGATTTAGGGAGTCTTACTGGTATTATTACATTTGAAAACTTGTCAAATGGGAGGACATTCAGCATAATCAGTACGTTCTACAGTACCTTTCGTACTATAAGTACATTTTGATACAATACATTTGTACTTTCACTCAAGTAAAATTTAACTTTTACTTGTAACAGAGTGTTTCTACACGGCAGTATTGATCCTTTTACTTTACAATAAAACCACTGCTTATGTGAGTCTCTCACCACCACCGCCACCGGGACTCAAGTTCACATCCAAGGGCACGCTGTAGGAAGTGGTGGAGTCAGGAGGGGGAGGGGCTCTCATAATCAAACACCAAAATCTGGTGTGCCAAAAGATAACTGGCCGATTCATCATGCCAATCACTGCTCCACATCTGCTCCACACAGGCCCTGGTGTCAAAGGTTCAAGGCTCCACGGCCAGGGGTGTCGCACCAAATTCTGGGCCCTGGGTACTTTAACTATTGAAAAATAGCAGATATACAAGCTCACAGCGCGGCACCGAATGCCGTGCTGTGAGCTTGTAGATCTGCTATTTTTGAAAAATCCTGAAAATTTGTCTTTGAATATATATTTCAAATCCTTCTGAGGTTCTTTGAAAAACCTATGTTTCTATTTCAGTGGTGCTCAAACCTTTTCATGTAAGGACCCCCGAAATGATATGTATTTGGCCACAGACCCCCCCCCCCCCCCCCCCCCCCATCTCAAAATATTTAGTTCCAGGGACCCCCCAGACGCAAAATTTGAGTTACAAATGTTCGCTTAAAATACATATATTCAAAGATTTGCACCCATTTTCACGACTTTTCAAAAATAGCAGCTCTACAAGCTCGCAGCGCTGTGAGCTTGTAGATCTGCTATTTTTCGATAGCTAAAGTATAAAATAATTAAGGCCCTAGTAATAACTCAGTCCTACTCCCCCCCCCCCCCCCCCCCCCCCTTGTGACGCCCCTGTCCACGGCAGTGGAGACGGTCGATGGGGTCGAAATTGATAATGTTATTGATCTACCATTGAGTTAATCGTTTTTGCACGACAGCGTTGTATTATATAAAATATAAAATAACACTTGAGTAGTTAATCGATTTATTGATACAGAGGCATTTTCCTTAATTGAAAAAGTTATATATCGCAAAGAAAGTCTCAAAGTGTTCCTTTAGGAATGGACCCATGCAAGTCTCTAACTCTGACAGTGTACACATGGGTCCATTTGGTTCCATTTGTACACTGTCAGAGTTAAGGGGAGACCTTAAAATGTAAAGGTTTGAGAAACACAGACAGCCCGGACGGATCATAGGTCAGGCATTCCTCCGCAGGCTTTTGTTTGGTTTTGTTTGCGCCAGGTCTGAACTCAAGTCCACGTCCAAGGCTAGGAGGGCGTGAGGTGAAGAGAGAGCGAGGGAGAGAGAGAGAGAGAGAGATAGTGGAACCAAACAAGACGTCGGAGGGTAACCCAGGGGCGTCACAAGGGGGGAGGAAAGTGGGACTGAGTTACTAGGGCCCGAGGTGGAGGGACCTTCATTATTTTACACTTTTATTGAAAAATATCAGATATACAAGTTCACAGCGCGAGTGCCGCGTTGCAAGCTTGTAGATCTGCTTGTCAAGTCATGAAAATGTGTGCAAATCTTTGAATATATGTATTTTTTAAGCAAAAATGTCTAACTCAAATTTTGCTTCTGGAGGGGTCCCTGGAACTAAATACATAATTTTGTGGGTCCCTCACATGAAAAAGTTTGAGCACCACTGACATAGAAACTTAAGTTTAAAAAAAGAAAAACCTTAGAAGGATTTAGAAGACATTTATAGAATTGTGTCAAAAATATTCAAAGACATGTTTTTGGAGCTGTGTGAAGCACAGGCTCCCTATACGTGGCCGTGTGGGTCTGTCTGTGTGTCTGTCTGTGTGTGTGTCTGTATGTAGCCTGAACTTCCTAAACTTCGGCACGCTACTAGTCCCACAGTTTTGCCACCACACACTCGCGCCATATGTCAAATCGACCGGCTTACTCGGGAATCGTGGGCTAGTAACTTGCTAAGAGAAAGGTTCAATAGTTTAATTGATATTAATTTATTAGTGAATTAATTTTCCCCATTGACTTATAATGGGAATCGCAAAAACTCACATTCAATTATTTGTCTCTCGCAAACCATAGGGGCTAGAGTTTCAAGACTTGGAGAGGAGGTTCATAATGATTTCAAGGATTAAATAAAAAATAATTGTGTCATTTGGCCGCATGGTGGCGCCATAACACCCCACTTTACGTTTTGGCCTGTAACTCTTGAACCGTAGGTCGGAAAATTAAAAATATTTTTTCCCTGGATTCCTTGGGTCATGACGCATCTCCCCATATAGGCCACGCCCATTTGCGCCATGATAGATTTTCCGCCATCTTGAATTTTCTCCAAAACACACTTTTTGCTCCTTTTCCTACATATTTTCTTCAAATGTCACAAAAATCGGTACACATGATCCACACACACACACACACACACACACACACACACACACACACACACACACACACACACACACACAGCTCCACTTCACACGGGTGTGCTTTTTTTTTTTTTTTTTTTTTCAAAAATAGCAGATCTACAAGCTCACAGCGCGGCACTCGGTGCTCGGTGGACACGCGTGAGCTTTTATATCTGCTATTTTCAATGGTTAAAGCACAAAATAATGCGTAATAATGTGTTCCCAGTGAATCCTTGTACCCAGGGCCCAGAATTTGGTGCAACACCCCTGGGTAACCTGAGAGCGCTGACCTGGGCAGTGGACTGGTATCGGCTGGAGATCTGCCTGTTAACGGCAGCTCACAGGACCAAGCAGGGGTTATCGGGCTGACCCCTGACCCCTGTTCAAGCCCCCCCAATCTTTGGACACCTCTCATGTGCCGACACAGAATCTATATGTTTGACTAGCACTCACAGGCAGTCCTGTGTGTTTGTGTGTGTGTGTGTGTGTGTGTGTGTGTGTGTGTGTGTGTGTGTGTGTGTGTGTGTGTGTGTGTGTGTGTGTGTGTGTGTGTGTGTGTGTGTGTGTGTGTGTGTGTGTGTGTGTGTGTGTGTGTGTAACCCTCTGTACTGTGTTGACGGGACGGGAGTCCACCAGGGGTTGTAAAGAGAGAAAAACAAGACGAACCTCGGTTCGAAGTGAAGCGGTGGACAGATAAAACCTCCAATAGCACATGAAACCAAGTCATTTGATGAGACGATCAAATTGTAGATGTTCCTCTCCATGCTGACTATAGCAAAGTTAATAATTATTTAGTATAAACCATGCTATTACCTATAGGGTTGAATTGTCATGTGAAGCTTCACCAATCCAATGCAAGGTGAGACCTATGCAATAGACCCCTTTCTGGGCCCGCCCCTTTCCCCCCCTCCCCCTGAGCGGCAGCCATGATGGAGTTACTGCTGCAGCAGTGTGTGTCTATGTCTATGTCTATGGAGATGGGACTTTTAATGAAATTAGTCATTACCAGTCCCATCTCCATGATATTTAGATCTAATTCCTTCGCCAGTTCCATCCGCATGATTTGTAGATCTAATTCTATGAGTCCCATCCACATGATTTGTAGGTCTAATACCATCGCCAGTCCCATCCTTATGATTCGTAGATCTAATTCTATCTGTTCCATCTCAATTATGTTTAGGTGTAATTCCATCGCCAGTTCCATCCAAATGATTTGTAAATCTAATTCTATGAGTCCCATCTCCATGATTTGTAGGTCTAATTCCATCGCCAGTCCCATCCTTATGATTTGTAGATCTAATTCTGTCTGTTCCATCTCAATTATGTTTAGGTCTAATTCCATCGCCAGTTCTATCCGCATGATTTGTTGATCTAATTTTATCAGATCCATCCCAATGATTTTTAGATCTAATTTCACCACCAGTTCTATCCTTATGATTTGTAGATCTAATTCCATCAGTCCCATCTCAATTATGTGTAGGTCTAATTCCATCGCCAGTTCCATCCACATGATTGGTTGATCTAATTCTATATAGTTCCATCCTCATGATTTGTAGATCTAATTCCATCGCCAGTCCCATCCTTATGATTTGTAGATCTAATTCTATCAGTCCCATCTCAATTATGTGAAGGTCAAATTCTATAGCCAGTTCCATCCCCATGATTTGTAAGTCTAATTCGATACAGTCCCATCTCCATATTAATTCCCATGATTTGTAGATCTAATTCCATCACCAGTTCCATCCCCATAATGTGTAGGTACAATTCCATCGCCAGTTTCGTCAGTTTCATCCGCATGATTTGTAGATCTAATTATATGAGTCCCATCCACATGATTTGTAGGTCTAATACCATCGCCAGTCCCATCCTTATGATTCGTAGATCTAATTCTATCTGTTCCATCTCAATTATGTTTAGGTGTAATTCCATCGCCAGTTCCATCCAAATGATTTGTAAATCTAATTCTATGAGTCCCATCTCCATGATTTGTAGGTCTAATTCCATCGCCAGTCCCATCCTTATGATTTGTAGATCTAATTCTATCTGTTCCATCTCAATTATGTTTAGGTCTAATTCCATCGCCAGTTCTATCCGCATGATTTGTAGATCTAATTCTATATAGTTCCATCATCATGATTTGTAGATCTAATTCCATCACCAGTCCCATCCCCATGATGTGTAGGTCCAATTCTATCGCCAGTTTCATCCGCATGATTTGTAGATCTAATTCTATCAGTCACATCTCAATTATGTTTAGATCTAATTCCATCGCCAGTTCCATCCCCATGATTTGTAGGTCTAATTCGATACAGTCCCATCCACATAATTCATCTGCTTACAATAAATGTGACAAATCTCTGTGAGTATGTATGTATGTATGTATGTAATCCACTTATCTCGAGAAACGTTCGTCCCACCGGCTTCAGATTCGGCACATGAATTAGATCTACAAATCATGTGGATGGAACTAGCAATAGAATTAGACATACAAATGATAGGGATGGGACTGGTGATGGAATTAGATCTACAAATCATAAGGATGGGACTGGCGATGGAATTAGACCAACAAATCATGGGGATGGGATTCATAGAATTAGATCTACAAATCATGCAGATGGAACTGGTGATGGAATTAGACCTACACATGATGGGGATGGGACAGATAGAATTAGATCTACAAATCATGCAGATGGAACTGGTGATGGAATTAGACCTACACTTTATGGGGATGGAACTGGTGATGGAATTAGATCTACAAATCATGGGGATGTGACCCTATGGAATTAGATCTACAAATCATGCGGATGGAACTTGCTATGGAGTTAGACCTACACATAATTGAGATGGGACTAATAGAATTAGATCTACAAATCATAAGGATGGGACTGGTGATGGTATTAGACCTACAAATCATGTGGATGGGACTCATAGAATTAGATCTACAAATCATGCGGATGAAACTGGCGAAACTGGTGATGGAATTGTACCTACACATAATGGGGATGGAACTGGTGATGGAATTAGATCTACAAATCATGGGAATTAGATCTAAAGAATATGGAGATGGGACTGTATCGAATTAGCTATAGAATTTGACCTTCACATAATTGAGATGGGACTGATAGAATTAGATCTACAAATCATAAGGATGGGACTGGCGATGGAATTAGATCTACAAATCATGAGGATGGAACTATATAGAATTAGATCAACAAATCATGTGGATGGAACTGGCGATGGAATTAGACCTACACATAATTGAGATGGGACTGATGGAATTAGATCTACAAATCATAAGGATAGAACTGGTGGTGAAATTAGATCTAAAAGTCATTGGGATGGATCTGATAAAATTAGATCAACAAATCATGCAGATAGAACTGGCGATGGAATTAGACCTAAACATAATTGAGATGGAACAGACATAATTAGATCTACAAATCATAAGGATGGGACTGGCGATGGAATTAGACCTACAAATCATGGAGATGGGACTCATAGAATTAGATTTAAAAATCATTTGGATGGAACTGGCGATGGAATTACACCTAAACATAATTGAGATGGAACAGATAGAATTAGATCTACGAATCATAAGGATGGGACTGGCGATGGTATTAGACCTACAAATCATGTGGATGGGACTCATAGAATTAGATCTACAAATCATGCGGATGGAACTGGCGAAGGAATTAGATCTAAATATCATGGAGATGGGACTGGTAATGACTAATTTCATTAAAAGTCCCATCTCCATAGACATAGACATAGACACACACTGCTGCAGCAGTAACTCCATCATGGCTGCCGCTCAGGGGGAGGGGGGAAAGGGGCGGGCCCAGAAAGGGGTCTATAAGTGAGACCTATTGCATATTTGAAAAAGCCTATTCATTCTGGACTGATATTTTACACGTACGGGACAGGAAAAACCTGTTCATTCTGGCCTGGAGTGACCATATATGGACATAAGGTAACGGACATTCTGTTTTTGAAAAAACCTGTTCATTCTGGACTGAAATGACCATATATGGGCGTGATACACAGAAAGCCATTCATTGGAGGTAACGGACATTCTGTTTTTGAAAAAACCTGTTCATTCTGGACTGAAATGACCATATATGGGCGTGATACACACAAAGCCATTCATTGGAAGCGGTTTCCACCGCTTCAAAAAGGCCTCCTCCTTTTTCCCCTGCAGCTAATAGATCTGCTAAAACAGGGATGCTTGGGGTTCATGTGGTTAAAATGGTAGATAACTGCATCCGGAGGTGTGTGGTAGTTCTTGGGGGAATGGCAGTAAAAGACTAATAATAGTCCTAGGAATTTCTTATTATTTCATTTAACAAACAAAATGTGTAATATAGTGTTTGCTGCATATGATCACTAGAGCTGCCATTTCAGGTTGGTGAGGTAGAGAAATTCCAATGTTCACAATGACTACTGGCTGTTGAAGGTTATAGACTGGCACAATGAAAGGGTGATGGCAAGACGTGTGCATGGACCAAAAGAAAAACATCACATAAAACGACCAAGACCAAATCCAGCTGATTAATTGACAAGGAGGGAGACAGCCCTAGTACATGCATTAGTTCATGCAAGGTGATTGCTGCAAAAGCAGATCTATAAACGCTAAAGTGCCACGTTTCGAGCTTGCAGATGTGTGAAGTGGGCATGTGACGATATGAACATTTCATCTCACGATTGAATGTGATTTACGATATTATTGCGATAACATATTATATATTATTGCCCAACATCTATTATTCTGAGCTGCAACTCAAAAAACAAAAACAAAAGCAGATCTACAAGCATTGTGGCGTGTCGTGAGCTTGTAGATCTGCTACTTTTTTGTACTTTTACTCCACTACATTTATTTGAAAACTTTAGTTACCAGTTACTTTGTAGTTTCTGATTATTGTCACAAAACATAGCCTACAACATGAATCACTTCAGCCAAATAATACATTTTTCGACCAATCGAAAATAGACGATTTGCAAGCTCACAATGCGTTGCATCTTGATGCATTGTGAGCTTGTAGATCTGCAATTTTCAGAAGATTTTCATACATTTGAAAACCATGAAATAGCACATTCTGCCTAATTAGTACTTTTACCTTTGGTACAAGTCCATTTTAATACCAATACTTTTGCACTTTTATCCAAAGTAAATGTAGGAAATCCGATCTTTTCTTGCAACGGAGCATTTCCATATTGCAGTATTGATACGTTTAATTAAGTAAAGAATTTGTGTACTTTTTCCACCGCTGCTGCATGGCTTGGTCTCCAGTGGTGTAAAGTAATTAAGTAGATTTACTTAAGTACTGTACTTAAGTACACTTTTGAGGTATCTGTACTTTACTTGAGTATTTCCAATTTCCAATATTTTTACTTCTACCCCACTATATCTCGGATCCTTTTACTCCACTACATTTATTTGAAAACTTTAGTTACTAGTTATTTTGTAGATGTAAATTATAACATTATAAAACATACATACCGGTAAACCACTTTAGCCTTATTTTATACCTAGGCTGTTTGAAAATAGACGATCTACAAGCTCACAATGCGTCGCATCACGGCGCGTTGTGAGCTTGTAGATCTGCTATTTTCAAACATTTTGTCCTTTTACTTTTGGTACTTTAAGTACATTTTGATGCCAATACTTTCATACTTTCACACAAACACATTTTGAATTCTGGACGTTTACTTGTAACAGAGTACATCTACAGTGCAGTATTGATACTTTTACTTAATTACAAAATGTGATTATTTTTCCACCTCTGTTGCTCTCTGACGCTGAGCAGCTCCTCGCGGTGGGGAGACTGATGGTGCTGATGATGTATTTAGGAGCTCAAGAGGAGAGAGGCGTCGGACATTCCACAGATTCTATCTCCTGTAGACAGCAGCAAAAAAAAAACTCTTCCCCCTATAACCAGGGACGTGCTGGGCCCCTGATTCAGCCCGGGAAAAAAAGAGTTGGAGAGGCCCTAATTGCGCGCTATAGAGAGAGATCTCTCTCTATAGCGCTGCTGCTACTCAAAGATTTGCCATTTCAGATCATGACAAGTGACAAGCCAGGGGGCCAATTACTGTACATGAGTTATATTTTGTCGCTGTCGGGTGGAAACCTTGTATGTCCAAAACCGTTTGTTTTGTATTTATCATTTTAAAAATGATCTAAACTATAGTGAAAACAGCCGATCTACAAGCACACAACGCCTCGCACCGCGAGGCGTTGTGTGCTTGTAGATCTGCTGTTTTCACTACTTTTGTGCAACGGTCTTGTATGAAGAAGCAGGGCTTTACTTTGCGAAAAAATGTACAAATTTGAAACTTGGAGATACAAGGTTTCTGCCCGACATAGTTTTTCCTAATGGCCGGCCTGGACCGGCCGGTAATGAACCAGCCGTTCGGGAGTTGTCCCGCTTTTCCCAATGGCCAGCACGTCCCTGCCTATAACCTTTGAATCCGTCTCCCGTTTCCCCCCTCGCTGTTTAGATTGGATTTTATGTCGTCTAATTCGCACTTTATGATCACTTTTTACGGGAAGAGCGATGGTGTCTTCTGCTTATTTTACCGGCGACCCGTGCTGACCTCTCCCGCGCTGGCCGACTTAGGAGTTGGTTGCCTGTTTCTCTCTCACACTCTCTCTCTCTCTTTCTGTCCAAGTTTCACAGTCACACACGCAGCGCGGTGCGCGCGCAAAGGCTCACACAAATACACAGATACACATCGTACCCTAGCTCACGCAGAACACACACACACACACTAGGCCATGTGAGTACACAGTAATACAACACACGCACACACCACACACACACAGGGGCGTCACAAGGGGGGGAAAAGTGGGAATGAGTTACTAGGGCCCAAGGTGGAGGGGCCTTAATTATTTAATAATTTTGCTATTGGAAAAATAGCAGATATACAAGCTCACAGCGCGGCACCGAGTGCCAGGCTGCGAGCTTGTAGATCTGCTATTTTTGAAAAGTCCTGAAAATGTGTGCAAATCTTTGAATATATTTATTTTTTAAGCAAACATTTGTAACTCAAATTTTGCTTCTGTGGGTCCATGGAACTAAATATTTTGAGATGGGGGGTCCGTGGCCAAATCATTTTGGGGGTCCTTCACATGAAAATGTTTGAGCACCACTGACATAGACACAAAGAAGGATTTGAAATATTCAAAGACAAAGGCACAAATGTTCAAGATTTTTCAAAAATGGCTGATCTACAAGCTCACAGCGTGGCACAGAGTGCCCACTGCGAGCCTGTGAACTGCTAAGCACAAAATAATGCATAATAATAATGCGTTCCCAGTCTAAATGGTTAAACCCCCTCCCCCATTCATGGGGTGCCCGCAGTGAATCCTTGTACCCAGGGCACAGAATTTGGTGCGACACCCCCGCACACAGACACACATCGCACCCTAGCTCACGCAGAACACACACTACACAGTAATAGAACACACGCACACACCACACACACATACACAGAAGTCTCTGAATTCATACATCAACACACTCACCGACCCTACTCTTTTCCCAACATACACCCAACATGTAAACATGCACGCACGCACGCATGCACACACACACATACACACGGCTCTGAATGCATACATCAAAACAGGCACAGGGCCCTACTCCTTTCCCAACATATGCTCCGACATGTAATAGCGTATGTGCGTGTACAGTACACGCGCGTGCGCGCAGAGACCCAAGGGATTTGGGCACAGATTCACATGGAGGCCTGTCAGAATGTTGATGCTAACTGTTAACGTTGAGCTGCGATGTGACTTTAAAAGGGAAGCATGTGTTTGGAACGGTCAGAAATGATGAGGTGATGTGGACATGCAGATGCACTCAGCCACTCTATCTCTTTCTCTCTCTCTCTCTCTCTCTCTCTCTCTCTCTCTCTCTCTCTCTCTCTCTCTCTCCCCTCTCTCTCTCTCTTCTCTCACTCTGTCTTCCTCTGTCCTCCTTCGCTTTCTCTCTTCCTATCTCTCTCTCCCTCCTCTCTTATGCCCCCTGTATCGCTCTCCGTCTCTCTCTCTCTCTCTCTCTCTCTCTCTCTCTCTCTCTCTCTCTCTCTCTCTCTCTCTCTCTCTCTCTCTCTCTCTGTGCCTCTTCTCCAGGCACGTGCACACATAGACATCAAAGGGGGCTCGAGCCCCTGCCCTTGTATCCATCTGTAAAAAGTGCCCTCTCCAGACCAATGGATGCAGTTTTTACTAGGGTGAAAGAAGTGCAAATGCCCCTCTTTCCATGCCATACCTGAAGGCAGCATTCAAGAGAATATCCTTGTCCAAACTCTCCTGAACTTTGAATGCAGCATCTTATGATGAAAGAATTGCCCTCTCTGTGTAGAAATACATGCTGTTACGCCACATCTCCAGTGTTGACTTGATTATGCTTAGTTTAGTGTGGTATTACACACCGAAAATACCTGACCTCCAAGCTCACAACGCGTCGAGCTCGGAGGTCTGCTATTTTCGATATTTTCCACCAAAAGGCCTTTTGGATATTTCATCCCCTGCCTCTCTAACATTCTCTGCACGTCCCTGCTCTCTCCTCATTCCTGTCTTCCTGTCCTCTTCTCCTCTCCTCACTTCTCCTCTCATCTCCTCTCCTCTCCTCGCTGTTCCTCTCCCTCTTTCTCTCCGTCCCTTGCTCCCCCCCCTCCCCGCCTCTCTCTCTGCCTGTGGCCCAGGATATGAATGTCCGAGATAAGAATGCAGAGTATTTTTGGCTGCGGATGTCGTAAGTCCTGGATTGTAAACAGACTTGGCTGTTATGAGCAAAGTCCGCGAGGACCGTTGACGCCTCGCCCTATAGGCATTTTGACATTTTATTTGTCATTATGTGCATCGTACCTGTTAGCTCTTATTACAGAGAAAGATCGGTTGTTTTACACGCTGGATTGTTAAGGCTCTTAAGGGTGAAGAGCTCCTAATACTGTACAAAGACAGTGAGATTGAACATCAGTAGAGGACATACTTAAACACTTTGGGTGCTTAAGGTACAAGGTGATGGGCTTAAACACTACATCAATACAGAGATGTACTGTATCACATCTTCTACAGCAGGGCTCTTCAACAGGGGGTCCGGGACCCCTAGGGTGTCCTCAGAGACTACAAGGGGTCCTCCAAATCGTTGTGTGATGGAAACCTTTATTTTATATTAACCACTTGAACCCTGGCATCCATATTCGTAGAACTTTGGCCAAAAATAACAGATCTACAAGCTTACAACAAAGGTCAAGTATTAATTAAGTATTGACGGTTCAAGTGGTTAAATATCTGAAATTGACATGAATCCAAAATATACTGACGATCGTGCTGTCAAACAATGAAACTATATATGGAATCTATGAAAAGGTTGTTCATCTCTCTCTCAACTAAGGGGTCCTTGGCCGGAAAACATTGAAGACCCCTGTTCTACAGGTCAACAATGGATTGCACAATGCACATACTGTGTAAGGAGTGGTTCTTATAGCTTTGTGCCTCGCTGTGTGCATAGGCATAGGCTGCAAGTTGCATATAATGATGCTATGAGAATACTCCTTAAAAAACTCAGAGGGGGCAGTGCTAGTGAGATGTTTGTCACTGCTGGAGGGAGGACTTTTAAAGCTCTTTTAAGAAACTTAATGTTCAAATTCATGAAACGTTCGGATGTATCTACTAACGGCATCATTGTGGCACTTTCAAGCCCCCTTATGAGCAGTTCACGCTATACATCCAGACTAAGGGTACACTGGCTAAAATGCCTGTGTGTTTTTCCTGTGGGCTAAGTTATGTACTATTTATTTACATTTTCTTTTTGATTTTTATTGCCTGTTGTGTTTCTTTTATGTCTTGTACACTGTTTTATGTCTTGTACCCTGTTTTATGGACCTGAGTCCCTAATAAAGATTGACTGATTGATTGATTGTGTCCTGACAGTCCTTAGGAGCACTGCCTCAAGGGCACTTTGATTGAGGATCAAATCAACTTCATTGTCACATCCTAGGTTTTTACAGGTGTAAAGAAGTGGGTGAAATGTGTTTTTTGTGCAAGCTCCATCGCTTTCACTTTGTTTCCAAAAAGAAGTAAAGAAAACGTGACGCGGCAAAGCAAGGAGGAATATAATCAACCAGTAAAGAAAAACATGAGAAACTACTCGTCTAGGATTCTCCAAAATCAGGAATCGGTGTGGGACCCCAAAAACCCATGCAGCTGCATCTAGCAGGCATTCCTCCGCTGTACAAGCTGTCATCCACCACCTCTTAAACCGGACAGGGGTATTGCGAGCAGCACGCCTGGGCCCCAAGCCCCACTTAACGGGTTGCTTTGCGCTTTACGAAGACCGCCCAGTGCCGGGGTGGACAGGCTTCTAGCATGACACACCCCATGGATCATTTTTAATGACATTACTGACAAGGGAATCGGGATGTATGGGCAGCTATAGACGGCTCATCAATATGTACGCGGACAAAGACTTGGCCTTGTCGGTGGCACATTTTAGGTTTTATTTTTTACTCTCCATCATAATGTTCTTATTTTTATCATAAGACCAAATTTCTGAATGTCAAGTCTCCAGGTTTTCTTCAGAATATGTATGACACTTATTTACTACCACACTATGGCATATTAGGGGTCCAACTAGTACTAGTGGTTCTCAAATGTTGTATTTGCAAGGACCCCCTTAAAGGGATATTACACTTTCAAAGTCATTTTATCGTCTAATCAGGCTTTTATGAACACCCTGAACAGTTTTTAATTTGCTTGATTCAATATTTAGATATTTGATGTAAATGTTACCAGGCCCGACACGCCCAGGCCCTCTCCACATACACACCCATTGTAACTTCAAACTCCATTTTAACCATGATAGATTCATTAAAAACACCCGTTGTTTTTTCTGTTGACTCATACTACCCTCCTAATACGTGAGCAGGCCGTGTTTTTTCGATAACTTTTTTCATTAATTTTTAATAATTATTTGGGAAAATGAAAAATATTTAATACAAAAATGGATTATTAAAAATAAATGAAAAAAGTTATCGAAAAAACACGGCCTGCTCACGTATTAGGAGGGTAGTTTGAGTCACCAGAAAAAATAATGGTTGTTTTTAATGAATTTATCATGGTTAAAATGGAGTTTGAAGTTACAATGGGTGTGTATGTGGAGAGGGCCTGGGCGTGTCGGGCCTGGTAACATTTACATCAAATATCTAAATATTGAATCAAGCAAATTAAAAACTGTTCAGGGTGTTCATAAAAGCCTGATTAGACGATAAAATGACTTTGAAAGTGTAATATCCCACGCGATGCATTTGAACACTCTCAGAGTTACAGACCTGTTATGATCATTCAGTTCTAGCTCTTTGTGTTTCTGGTGAAACTATTGCCCACTCATGTTGTACGTCTGTGGGAAAATTAGAATTTCGTCAAAGATGTCCATCACAAGCCAGCATGGTGATGAGCCCTGATAGATGGCTAAGGCTCTGTTGCAATCACGTGGTTTTGCCATCAATATGACGTCGGGATTATGCCGAACTTGCACCGTTGGAGTGTGAGTGTGGAGGGGATTTCAACTGACTCAGTTGAAATGTTATCATTGCACCACTTCCTCTTTCTCATTATAAAGCATTGCACTTTTCTCTCTATGATCATTACTGTGCTTGCTGCTCATATTGAGTTAATATCATGACGTCTTTTTATTTCCTTTGTTAGTTCTTCATAATTGTGGTAATATTTATTTGGGTTTTCTCAGGAAATTGAAGCAAATAATCAGGAATCGAGAGGTTTTATGTCAGTCAGTCATACACTTGCGTGCGTGCATCACAGTGTGGATTAGTAATCATATGGCTCTTTTCCACGAGGAGGGCTAAACCAGAACCTGAAGCCAAGCTCACAACATGTTGTGTTGTGACGCATTGTGAGCTTGTGGAACTTATTTTTTATATATATATTACACATTTTTTGTGGCTTTTCTGCCTTTGTTTAGATAGTACAGTGACAGGAAACAAGGAGAGAGTGTCACACAGCAAAAGGCCGTCGGGCTCGGGAATCGAACCAGAGCCCAAATTAGGTTCTTAGAACCAGTGTGGATTTTGACATTACATTTTGATTTAGTTTTAGTTATAGTCTTACATGTATGTATTTTGATGGGCCTTGATCTACAAATAGCCGAGCTACAAACACCAGAGCTCAACCAAACATAAAATTACTTGTCTTTTAGTTCTACTAGATTTCTTCCCCACCAGTCCCTCCCTAACATTTTAGTCTAGTTTATATTTTCTCACGAAATTGCCAATATATTTAGTTTAGTTTTAGTCATCATAGTTTAGTTTTTATTTAGTTTTTGTTTCGTTTTCGTCAGTGAAAAAAGGTAGTCGACAGAAAATTTAGTTTTAGTCTACGAGATCAACACTGCTCAGAACCTTATCTGAAAGAATAACAAATCCCGAAGTTGTGAGACAAAAAGAGCCAATTATTAATGCATATGGATACAGGTACCGAAGCTGAAGCACATACAAAATGGGGGGAAAGATTTTGTGTAGATCGTGTAGAAAAAGTGCATAAAGTACAATTCAACTAAGGTTGTTTTTGTAGAATTTAGAGTAGGCGTCTAATTTTGCTATTGCTACTTTTACTTAAAGGGATACTTCACTTTACATCAAATATCTAAATATTGAATCAAGCAAATTAAAATCTGTTCAGGGTGTTCATAAAAGCCTGGTTAGACGATAAAATTACCAAAAGTTTTTTTTTGAAAGTAAAACATTGGAGTACTTTTTCCACCACTGCATCAGAGTGCAGGAAGAAAACCTGTTGTCTTTGACATTGCTTGTTGTGTTGGATGATTGATGAGTCACACCGATAGCACACGCATGCAGGCCTGCTGTGGTCAGTGGTGGAAAAAGTACATTTTTTTCAATACTGCAATGTCGAAGTACTCTGTTACATTTTACGATAAAATTACCAAAAGTTTTTTTGAAAGTGAAACATCACTTTAAGTAAAACATTTGAGTACTTCGTGAAAATGTGTGCAAATCTTTGAATATATTATGTATTTTCAAAGCAAACGTTTTTAACTCAAATTTTGCTTCTGGGTGGTCCCTGGAACTAAATATTTTGAGATGCGGGTCCGTGGCCAAATACATATCATTTTGGGGGTCCTTCACATGAAAAGGTTTGAGAACCACTGACATAGTAGTCTCTCAAGAACAGACTTAACTGAGCTCCAGTTAAGTGAAAAGGACCTTTTCTTTGACGATGGCTGGCCAGATTGCTGACACAGAAACATAGGTTTTTCAAAAAATCTTAGAAGGATTCAAAAGACACTAAGAATCGGGTCAAAATTCTAATTTTCAAGATTTTTCAAAAATAGCAGATCTACAAGCTAGCAGCGCGGCACTCGAGCGCGGCACTCGGTGCCGCACTGTGAGCTTGTATATCTGCTATTTTTCAATAGTTAAAGCATAAGCATACTCTGTTACAAGTAGAAGTCGGGAACTCCAAATTTTGTTGAGTAAAAGTACAAAAGTATCGGTATCAAAAATGTACTTAAAGTACCAAAAGTAGAAGTACTCATTATGCAGACTGTCCCCATTTCACAGGTTTTCAAATGTATAACATCTTTTGAAAATAGTGAGCTTGTTGTAGAGCGTCTATTTTCAAATGGCCAAAAATGTCCCGACCCACACACCGCTTTACACCACTGGCTGTGGTCAGAGCCATTCTCTGACCACCACACTCACATTTTCTCTCCAATCTGTGATGTCCTTACAGGGAAACGGCTGTCCGTACGTGGCATGGGCATGTTTTACAGAAGTGGCCATCGTTGGCCGGGAAGAGATAACGCAACCATGTTGGAGGAGTGACGACAAAAGGTAACGTCATAAGCGCTCCCCTCCCTGTTCGCTTCCTTCCCCTTTTTCGTAGAGTCATTTTAACATAGAAATTAGTCATTTTTACTTTAGTTTCAAACACTGGGCAGCTGAGTCATTCAAGGCCAGGGTACTCATACATTCAGTACAGTACAGTACAGGAAAGCCTGGTCAGATTTGGCATCACAGTTTGGTTTGGTAATCAGTGCAACTGAGGTCCAAATTGCTCAGATTGGTGCAGACTGCAGGGAAGATCATAGGAGTAGGACAACTCTCTCTGCAGTCCATTTATGAGCAGACCACACTAAGACAGGCTCAAAAAATAGTGAGTGATGCTGCTACTCATGTTTTACATGGATAATTTGTACTTCTGCCCTCTGACAGAAGATACAGTGAACCTATATGGCACTATATCAGGTTTAAAAAAATCATTGTCAACTAAAATGTTGAATGAGGCTCTGAAATAGAATTGACAGTGATATTGACTACTAACTACTTTCTGTGCACTTGTGTATTGTTGTGTCCCCTCTCTGTATATATTTCTAGTATTGTCATTGATGTTAGTGTGGCTGCAGTAGGGGTGAAAGCCCAAGCAAAATGTCCCTTGTGGACAATAAAGTTTACCTTGACCTTGACCTTGACATGCTGTGGAAGAAGTATTCAGATAGCAATATCACAATATTAAAAACATACTGTATTACAAGTAAAAGTCCTGTGTTCAAAATTTGACTACAGTTAAAGTATAAATAGGGCTTAATTGGTCAATGCACGTTTTATAAAAATTCAAAGTAACATGCCATTAAAAGCTTTCAGGTAATTGTAGTTGAGGTAAAAAAAAAAAAGTACAATACTTTGCCTCTGAGATGTAGTGGAGTATAAAGTATAGCTATTTTTTGTTTTTCCTTACTTTTCAAGTAGTCACTGAATATTCTTTTTGAATCACAGGCACGCTTTCTGTGTTGCCGGCAAAAAATATGTGTCGGTTGAAAATGCACTGTTTTGACAAACACAGAGCGAAACTCAGGACGCTAAAAAATATGTGACGTCATTTCATGTGTTTCTGGCTCCGGGGGGTGATTAATTTTTTTCCTACACCAGATGGGGCTGTTCGCTAACAAAAAATAACTTAAAGACGTGCTATAGACGTGTCGGGCGTAAAAAAAAAGAAAAAAGAACAGTGCGTGAGTGAGTGCCATCGGCGTAGCCAAGGGCGGGCCTGGATAGGCCTAGGCCCACCCATTTCGTTTTGTGCCCACCCAAAAATAACTAAAACATTTGCGGCGTGATGTGTGACGCGGCGATGCGTGGCTACTGGCTATCTACTGTAGGAAGCAAAGAAAGACACCACAGTCAATTATGTCAATAATTCAGTCAATTATGAAGCGATTTCTAAAATTAAAATGCTTCCATATTGCTTAGGAAGTCGACGAAGTCCATGACGAATGACTGTATTATGTCCCTGTAAATATTTAAACGTTCGCTATTTTAAAATAGCCGATGTACAAGCTGTCACATCTGTGTCCAGTCCACCCACATTGTGCCAGGCCTAGCCAGTTGGTAAATCCTGGCTATACGCCACTGGTGAGTGCATGTCCTTAGTTACTTTTCCACCACTGCTGACATCATGAGTAGAATTGGTACACACTGGGTTAGCTGAGTCATCCGAGGCCATGGAACTCATTTAGCCATCCATACTGTGTCCTGTGAGCTTAGAGAGGCTGGGTGGGGGGTGAGGGGGGGGGTAAATCTATAGGAATCCCATTAAGCGCTGAGAAAGTCTAGACTCGTACTGCTCGGCATCCAAAACACTGGTGTTTTATTACCTTTCAGGCTGCTCCATCTCTGCACAGAATAAACACTGATTCGGGAGGCTTAATCCCCCCCCCCCCCCCCCCTCGCTGGAAATGTTAGCGTTTGTTTGAAACGCAGAGTAAATCCTCTATTCCTTTAGTCCAGCTATGCGATCCCCGGGTTCTGCTGTGACCCGCGGCCAGGAGCTTGGTGGGAAGAGCAGTAAGAGGCTCAGTCTCTCTGTGTCTGTGTGTCTGTGTGTGTGTGTGTGTGTGTGTGTGTGTGTGTGTGTGTGTGTGTGTGTGTGTGTGTGTGTGTGTGTGTGTGTGTGTGTGTGTGTGTGTGTGTGTGTGTGTGTGTGCGCGCGCGCTTGCGCACGTGAGAAATCAAACGAAGTAGGTTAGCGATCATCGCCGTAAGAGATTAAAGCCATGCAGAGATGAACCTTTTGAGGGCATCGTAGGCCAATGTATACAGTTTGTGTAAGACCCGAAGTATAAGGTTTTGCAAAGCGTATTCTTTTGTTTTTAAGTGGTGCTCAACAAGTGCTTCTACAAGTTGTTACTTTGTGTGTACTATCTGTCTGTAGCACGAATGCCTTAGCTGATCACTACACAAATACAACCAATATCTATGTATTTGTCTTTCTGTGTCCCCTTAATGCCCACATTAAGATCCCTGATGTCATCAGTATAATGTATGCTAGGCATAGCTATAGTATATGTGGGTGGATCATGGTGACACATTATTCTAGGACTTTTCAAAGGTTAGTGAAAAACTCTGAATGCTGGCAGTGGCGGATAGACTATGTTTTAACTCTGGCAGACAAATTAAAGTACTTCTACATGAAAAGTATGCTACTAGTATGCTAGTAGTAGTTAATTAAAAGTTGAGAAAATGTATTACATATGAGATTAATAGCTCAGGGGCTGGGGGGGTGTAAAAACGGGGAAATTTCGCTCTTTCGATGTGTCATCCTTTCGACAACCAGCGTCGGCTGTTTAGCTACTCACCCGCATCACGGTTACTGAGGTTAGGATTAAGGTTTGGGTTAGGTTTAGGCATAGAGGTTAATATTCACCCGCCTCGGCAGGTTAGCTACTCACCCGTGTCGGCAGGTTAGCTTATGCCCATATATACAGTATAGGTTCTGGACAACCGCCTCTCCAAACGTCTCGGCGCCAGGGCGCTGTACACCCTTGAGTCCTCGCCGATGTGCCCGCCAGGCATGAAGCCGGTTTGTCCCATGTAGGGCATGACCATATATGTGCATAGCAGTTGAATCCGCGATTCTGGACAACAGGATCTCCTTATATGCCTATATATATGATATGCCTATATATGGCTGTGTATCGGTTGGATCAGCGGTTCTGGACAACTCAACCGCCTTACCAACCGGCTATTGGCTGCCAACGGTCACGTGGAACCGCAGGGATACATGGGATAATGTGGTCGGAGCCTCCCGAAATACAGCACACGAAGAAGAACACAGCCGGCTGGTATCAGCATAGTTGGCCACTCCCCCCGCAAATGTATCATCAAGTTTAACATAAATGGGACCATATTTGCTCAAAACGCATATCATGGTGATTGAAAGGGAGTTTTTCACTAGCGATAGGAACCATAAAGTATTTATGACAACGTTTATTATGGTTAGAAAATCAAAGGGGAAAAGGAATGGGGTCCAATGTAGACAAATTATTTTTGGTACCTCGCGGGGGGGAAACAGCGCAACTAGCGGCCAAATATAGGACGTTTTAGTTCCGTATTGGATTCGTTTTAAATCGGCAGAACTATAACCCTGGTTGGATGGTTCTTGAGACACGCTGCAGACGGACACAGACAGTGTCGCACAAGCATTCACGAGTCTCATGGCGCACTCGCTCTCTCACGCACGCATGCACGCAAAAACAGCGCACACATACACGCATAGTACTGTAATGTAACACTAGCTGCAGCCTGCCAATTTGATCTATAATTAACAGTATTTGCGACACCTGTGTGTGATTTGCTTCAAGCGGCTGGTGAAAAGCCTATTGAAATGAATGGACAGGCTTCTAGTTCATATACCGTATACAGTAGCTCAATGAAATAAACTCATCAAAGGCACCTCTTTTGCAGAATTTGTCCTTTCTACAGTCCAGTTATGATATGATGTGACATGTATGTTCAGTCTAGTTTCTGAAACATAGATATATTTACACAACAGTGTCAGTGTAGCCGTACCCCACACACTGCTGTAATTTAGGCCTATCATGAGTTGTGTGATCAGGGGCGTCACAAGGGGGAGGAAAGTGGGACTGAGTTACTAGGGCCCAAGGTGGAGGGGCCCTAGTAACTTTAGCTATTGAAAAATAGCAGATCTACAAGCTCACAGCGCGGCACCGAGTGCCGCGCTGCGAGCTTGTAGATCTACTATTTTTGAAAAGTCATGAAAATGTGTGCAAGTCTTTGAATATATGTATTTTTTTACTTTGTAAATCAATTTTTACTTCTGGGGGGGGGGGGGGGGGGGCTGGGGGGGTCCCTGGAACTAAGTATTTTGAGATGAAGGTCCATGGCCAAATACATATCATCTTGGGGGTCCTCGACATGAAAAAGTTTGAGCACCACTGACATGGAAACATAGGTTTCTTGCACACATTTTCTCATTTTTTTCAAAAATAGCAGATCTACAAGCTCGCAGCGCGGCACTCGGTGCTTCGCTGTGAGCTTGTATATCTGCTATTTTTCAATAGTTAACATTCATGGGGGGCCCGTAGTGAATCTTTGTACCCAGGGCCCAGAATTTGGTGTGACAGCCCTGTGTGTGATGCTAATAACTTTGACCTTTATGGATAGATATGGAGGCAAATGACTCCCACAGTAACCTTGCGCTAATGAGACGTCCCAGGTGGAAGAGATTTAATTACATTTACATGCGTAGTTAGACCATCACTCTTTCCAAGGTAAATTAACACAGTTCAAGTGGGTGAAATACACTTTAATTATTTTACATAATATACTGCAAGTGGCGCATTTGGAAGGAGTACAAGAGGAAAAGCTCCCTGAACCCAGTGTTAATTTCGTCTAAAATGTTGGTTGACTACCTTTTGTCACTGAAAATAAAATAAAAACTAAGCTGTGATGACTAAAACAACAACATTATTGACAATGCCATCAAAAAAATATAGTCGCTTGGCTGCCTGCGCAGTGTTACGCTACGAAAATAGCCGATCTACAAGCTCACGGCGTGTCACGGATCAGTCACACACAGCCAAGAGGCATTATCAAAATGCATAATTGTTGTGGGCTCGCCTGAAAGTCCAGACCAGTATGTTATCTTCATTATTCATAGAGTTCCGTCGCGTGAGTTCCGTCGCATGAGTTCCGTCCCGTGAGTTCCGTCGCAGGCAGTACAAATTGGCCCTTAGCCAATGAGGTGCAATTGAGGTGAGGAAAATCTGGGATTGGTGTTAGCTGGAGTATTGATTGAGCGTCACATGACAGTTAGCACGGAGCAGAATAGTTTATTACTGACATCTTAGTGTTGTGCCAGTTACTAGAAAGTGGGGGCCCACTTGCTATACCCTTGCCTTGCGGTCCAAACAGCAGGGCCCCCTGGTTTGAGAACCACTGTGCTACACTAAATGGAACAGAGCCTTCATTAGTATCATTGGTAACACCTGCTAAGTGTGAATATGGAAGAGAGGCCCAATTTCTGTCCAATATGGCTGCTTTGCATAGGGCCTATCCACCTGTTTCCGCGGGAGTTTACTGGAGATTATTTGGACCTGTTTGGACCACACTTCCGGTTTAACAGCAGACATACAAGCTCACGTCGCGTCGCAGATGCAGCCTGTTGTGAGCCTTGTAAATCACACTCGGCTGCGGCGCCGGAAGCTCGGTACAGCGTCTGCGCAATGCACTATGGGGCGTTGGAAACTCGTGGATAGAAACACTGTTTTTTGAGCCGTCAAGTTGTTGAGGGGTGTTGCGTGGGTATAACACTTTGAGCCGGAAGCTTTCAGTCCTGGACACCATGGGATGAGAGAGTTGGTGGGAACAACGAGCATTCCTGTGTTTCCTCGGTAAGTAAGTACACAGTGCTGAAGCAGAGACAGGGAATGTTAGAGAGGTAAGGTCTGACATTTCTAAAAGGGCCTTTTGGTGAAAATATTGAAAATAGCAGACCTCCAAGCTCACAACGTGTTGCGCTGCGACGCGTTGTGAGCTTGGAGGTCGGCTATTCACTGAACTAAGCAGGGCTAATCCAGTCAATACTGGATATGTGGCGTAACGGCATGGATTTCTACATAGTGGTCAATTCTTTCAACATTAGATGCTGCATTCAAGTTCAGGAGAGTCTGGAAAAGGCAATTCTCTTGAATGCTGCCTTCAGTTATGCCATGGAAAGGGAGCATTTGCATTTCTTTCACCGTAAGGAAAACTGCATTCATGGTCTGGAAAGGGCAGTTTTTACACATGGGTAAAAGGGAAGGGGCTCAATGTCTATGTGTGCACGTGCCTGCTGAAGCCAATGGTGGCAAAGGGATTGTGTTCTGTTAAATCACTACAGCCTCGTCGTCCCACTGTGTCACAGCAGCCTGCGTGGAACTCTAGAGCAGTGGTTCCCAAACGTTTCAGCTCGACACCCAAAAGAGAGATTAGACGTTTGCCAGGAACCCAAACTAGTGGAAATGGCAGATGTACAAGCGCACAACGTGTCGCTTCACGCCGCATTGCGATTGTGTAGAATCGGCTATTCTTAATTATTATACTATTTTATTTATGGAATGTCTTGTCTATTTAAATATATGTATATTATTTAAAAATTGGCATGTGGCCTACAAATGGGTCCCGACCCACTAGACCAGCTCATGTACTGTAGGTGCTTGCGGGTTTCACCAAATAGTCGACTTTATACAGTAACCAAAGCCGCCTGGGAGAAACGCAAGGCCCTGTGCGAAGCAGCCCCTCCCACGAGTGAACATTTGCACGCACATGCGCAACATGCGCGGACGCGCACACATTGGCACACACTATAAAAACATGCAGGTGATGTGAAACCCTTTTCTGTGGCTGTGTATGTATCTAATAAATGCAATGTATGGAATTAGGCAGCAACTCTACTAACGGTAAGACAGAATGTAGCATGTTTATTCTGCTTGTTTTATTTTACAACGCCACTATACGTATAAACTGCTGCATAGTGTATTTAAAGAGGTGGTGCCATAGTGTTGTACCTGTTTGTCTGTTTTGTATGTGACTATGGAGTTAACATTACTCTAATAGAGTATGTTATGGTTATAATATGCAAATATGTCTTCCCTGTGTATTTTTGGTCAAAAGGCCCAACTGAAATACACTGACGTAATGACATCATAACATCATCCCCTCCCCTTTTTTACCACACCTCATGTACAGTCCTGTTACTTTTAGCACTGTGGTGGAATTCAGATCAATCAATAATCAAGAGAAAATGAGGAGACAAGATAATTATTAGTTGGTGGTGTGGTCAAGTTTATATATGACATGATATCATGGACAGAAGTACAATTATCACTCTGGACAGTGGTAAAAGAGTTCTGCCAAGAAGAATGGTCAAACACTAGAGTTATACTGTGGCTTCAAGGCCTCTGGAACGAGCTGTACCATAACAAGATAGGCTTTACCAAAACAATAGTTACTGTCTGAGGCCCACTGAAGGCCTCTCTACCCTAACTATCAGGTATTAGTATCATCATAAATACCTAGATATTAATATAATCAATGAACACATGATCTACTCTATAACGTCACACATAATCAATCATGATAAACTCTAATCTACTGCAGCACCTTAGTTCTAACCTCATGTACAGACCTGCCACTTTGTTATGCTATGTGTAATTGGGTTAGGGTATCTCTGTTCCCTCTTTTGACCTGAAAACAGTCAAAGTTTTCCTGAAAACTACAAACGATGGAACTTGCACAACTTATTCTTTTTTTCTCCACCCAATTCCATACACCTGTAAACCTGTGATGTGACAATAAAAGTGATTCTGATTCTAAAATTGTACAGTCCCTCCCCACCTTCTCCCTCTCTCTCACTCTGCCCTCCTTCTACGAGACGTCCCCTTCTCTCATGGTCTTGTCACTGCTCGAGTGGTTATTAAAAAACCTGTCGCCTGCGGTCCCGAATACGCACCCCCGCAGCTGACCCGGGAACGGCGCGTACGTTGCGACGGGGACCCAATCCTGTCTCAATCAAACAAATCACGGAGCGCGCGTGTCCCAGTGGCCCGGGCCCCCACTTCTCCCAGTGCTGTCCCACTTAAAACGCCAGGGTCACAGGAAGTGTTCAATCCCCGCTGGGAGCGTGATGAACCGCCTCGGAACACACTGTGAAAACCCACCGAAACGTGCCGAGAATAGCTGATCCGCGAGCAGTGATTGATTTTGACAGGGACATTTGGATTTAGTTTTAGTCAAAGTCTTGAATTAAATTAAATCTGAGTTTTAGTTTCATCTGAAAAGTTTGAATCTATCTTTAGTCGACTAAATGCCATAAGACTTTAGTTGACTAAATCTACAGTTGATTTTGTTGACTAAAATGTATTTTGGCAGGCGTTGATGGCGTCGTAATGGTTGATTTTACTCTTGGTTGCATGCTGAAACTAGGCAATCTACAGTACAAGCTCACAACGCGTTGCAGCGTGACGCGTTGTGAGCTTTTAGATCTGCTATTCTCAGAGCGCAACTCTCGAGCGCAACCAAACATAAACTGACTTGTCTTTTAGTTCTACTGGATCTCTTCTCCACTTGTCCCTCCCTAACATTTTAGTCTAGTTTTTATTTGTCGACGAAATTGTCAATATATTTAGTCTATATTTAGTTTTTGTCAGTGAAAATAGGTAGTCGATGAACATCTTTCGTTATAGTTTTAGTCAACACTTTAGTAAATAAACACTGTCAATCAATCTGCAAGCTCACAAACGATGATTGCACAGGGCCGATATGACAAATAACTTAAAAATCAGGGGTCTTCAACGTTTTTCAGCCCGAGGACCCCTTACCTGAGAGACAGATGAAGCAGGGACTCCCATATTATTGTATAAAATTGTATTGCCGATTAAACTTTTTCCTAGATTTCATAGATGGCTAGGGTTAGGGTTGGGGTTAGCACTGGCATTAATGTTGAATTCATGTTAACGTGTATTTTCAGACGTTTAAACTTGACCTTTGGCTCTGTACGTGGTCTGCTCTTTTTTACGTCTACTACACCAAACCTCTTTGCCGAAAATAGCTGATCTACAAGCAGATGAATTGATGCAGATGTTGTCAAATATTAAGTAAGAAAGAGACGAACATTGTGAAAATAGCCGGACTACAAGCTCTCAATATGTATCTGTGGAACAGAGTCAAACTAAATGTAATGCCTACAATTCCAAGTGCTTGTCAGGGTGGGGGTCCCCAGTTCAAATAACTTTATTTTGGGGTTCACGGCCTAAAAAGTTTAGGAACCCTTGCATTATAAGAAAAGTTTTTGCAGGTGTATTGAAGTAAAGCCCAAATACTGTCTGTCTCTTTGTGCGTCAAGCTTAATTGCCTGTGACTGCTACAAGATTGCCACCCCATCTACCCACACGAGGAGTGCTGTCCCACTTTAAAACGGCAGGGCTACTGGACGTGTTCATCCCACAGGAGCTGTAATGAAACGCCTCCTTCACCCCCCCCCCCCACCCCCCCCCCCCTCTCGTCTTCCTCCTTCCTCTTCGTCACACGTTTAGAAACGGCAGCGACATATGGTGTTCATTAGTCACTTCTACCAGGGTGGGGGTGTGGCCGGGTGGGGCCACTAGTGTGTGTGTGTGTGTGTGTGTGTGTGTGTGTGTGTGTGTGTGTGTGTGTGTGTGTGTGTGTGTGTGTGTGTGTGTGTGTGTGTGTGTGTGTGTGTGTGTGTGTGTGTGTGTGTGTGTGTGTGTGTGTGTGTGTGTGTGTGTGTGGGGGGGGGGGGGGGGGGCTATTGGGGTGTGTGTGTGTGTGTGTGGGGGGAGGCCGGGGGGGGGGGGGGTTCTGCGTGTATGAGAGTGGCTGAGAGGGGGGGGGGGGGCTATTGGGGTGTGTGTGTGTGTGTGTGTGTGTGTGTGTGTGTGTGTGCCTTGACCTGATGAATAAGGTCCAGAGGTCAAGTTCATGAGTTTGGCGTGCGTCGAAAATCCGGGGCAGCTTATCTCTGTATACGGACAACTCTATAAGGCCCCGCCCCTCTGCCTTCACTTTGACTGTGTGTGTGTTCGAGGAGGAGGGGGGGTCCATCTGTCACAGAGTCCAGCATCTCAGAGCGTCTCCTGCCTGCCACCACACACACGCACACACACACACACACACACACACACACACACACACACACACACACACACACACACACACACACACACACACACACACACACACACACACACACACACACACACACACACTTTTTGTGACACTTAAGCCCATTTAGGCCATCACTGCACAACAGCTTAAGTTGATTGTGGGATGATGCTGATGACCGTGTGTGGTTGTGTGTGTTTGGGGGGATTGTTATTGTTGTGGTGTGTATGGGCGTGAACATTTTAAAGGCATGTGTAAAAGTCATAGATAGATAGATAGTGTAGTAGAGGATAGTATGATCCTAAAGGCGGCTGTCTAGTCAAAGGCTCAGAGCACCGGGCTGCACTGCTTGAATTTTATGCTGCATCCAATATGATAGCCATGTAAACCAGTGGTTCCCAAACTTTTAAACTTGAAGGGTCCATTTGGCTCCATTTGTACACTGTCAAAGCTACAGACTTCTAAGGCTCAATTTAGACTCAAGAGAGTCCCTGAAGTCCACTTTGAGAACCACTGATGTAAACGAACACAGTCATTTACAACTAAACGTTGCTGTCAAGAATGTTTTTGAAAACATTTGAAGCGAGAAACAGATGACGCAATAACCTAAAATGTATTCTGTTCGATCAACACTAACTTGTTTTCCGAGGCAACGGTGTACCAGCGCAACACTTATTCACTAGGAAATACTTTAGACATCTTTGTCACTTTCGATTTTAACCACTTTAACTGTTATTGGTTAAAGCTTTGGCTATTCAAAAATAGTTGATATACAAGCTCATAGTGCTTGTAGATCTGCTATTTTTGAAAATCATTGAAATGTGTGCAAATCTTTGAATATATATTTTTAAAGCAAACTTTTGTAACTCACATATTTGCTTCTGAACAAAATATATTGAGATGGGGGTCCATGGTCAATATAAATTCTAGCGATCCTTGACATGAAAAAGTTTGAGAAGCACTGATCATAGAAACATACGTTTTTCAAAATCCTTTAGGACTTAGAAGACCTTAAAGAGGTGGTGCCATGATTTTTTCCCTCCTCTAAAACATGATTATCAGGTATTATGATTATACTAGGAGGAAGATGCATGGATGTCATGGTGGGTGGTGACCCAGCTGAAGTTAGCCACACCCCACAGTGTTGGGTGAATGGTAATTAGGGGAGGAGTTGATTCTGTGATGTAAAAGTATCTGTGTTTTTTAACTGCCACTTTTGACCACAAGGTGGCAGCCTCCAAGAGAAAACAAACGAATACCAAGAGAATACATAATTGCTCATAACTACCACACCAGGGGGTCCAATGATGTACTTTCAACCTCCTAGACACATGAAAAACAGAAAAAGTACAAAACTATGGCACCACCTTTTTAAATATAATCTGGTCCTATGTTAACTGACCTTGGTCCTGTATCACACATTGTGACGCGTTGTGAGATCTGCCATTTTTTGTCGAGGAGATTTGGTGTTGCCTGAAAAGGAACGCACCAAAGTAACTCAGGTCAGTTTTTATAAAGTCAAATATCGAAGTGTTTCTCGAAGCATCTCTGGACCTGCGTCAACGGCATCCTAGGGGTCCCACGGCACCCTGGGGTGTCGTGTGGTTAGAATTGTCATCGCAGGTTCTGCTCCACGCGGAGCCGCCGCCTATCAGAATGAACCGTGTGTCATTGTGTCATTATGTCATTACGCGTCCACTTACGGCAGACATTTCGTTGGCCCACTGACGAGTCCTCCGTGGCTGCTTCTTTGTCACATTTCACAGGCAGGATATGTCATAATAAAGATGTGGGAAAGGGGGAGGGGGAGGGGGGAGAGGGTGAGCAACAGTGCATTGTTGGCCATCCTGTGGCTTGGCTGTCGACCTGGACCGCAGTGTTTACAGTAATTCAAGGTTTGTTTGCGTGCGCGTGTGTGTATGTGTGTGTGTGCGTGCATGTGCACGTGCACGTTTGCGTGTGCGTATGAGGTTCCTCTTTATACCCGCCCAGTATCTTGAAACACGGGTTCAAAGTCGGGGCCACGGGCTGCTTTGGAAAGGTGATGAAAGTGTGCGTGCAGGCGTGCCCGCTGGCCTATACTGGTACAGGCGCATACCATTTAGGCATTGTCACATAGGCATGGATGCCTCGCGGTGTCGCCGGTTCGATTCCCGATCCGGGCGACCTTTGCCGCGGGTCACTCCCCATCTCTCCCCCGATTTCCTGTCGGTCTACTATCCTATCAATAAAGGCATAAAAGCCCAAAAACAAATCTTGAAAAAAAAGAAAAAAGTGTGCGTGCATACGTGCATGTGTGTGCAAGCACAACTAATCTCACAAACACGCTGGAAAGATCAGCGAACCATATATCTTGTGCACACAGTACACTGCTGACATAGTTTTCACGTGTTTCATATTATATAGTTCACGTGTTTCATATATTTTTTGAAATATTTAACTCAATGGGGCTCGAATAGGTCTGAGATATTATAATGCTATCTAGGCTGAAACTGTCTGAATACGGAGTTCCCTGACATCGGGTAGTGGCATAATGGCACGGACGTCATAGATTGGCCTCCAAGTACTTTCTGTCTTCGCCCATGCAATAACCCGGGAACCATGTTGGGAATAGAAGAATCTCCCAGAAGTAAAGTAACTATGGTTACATAACGTAACCTCCAGTTTGTGCCTCCATGACCTGCATCAATACCTTTTGTGCGCACATATGGAGATCCCTGATGTTCTCACTTATATACAGTATGGGCATTCTCATATAGGCCCATCTACAAGCTCACATACTGTATGGGCCGACGTCAATACCCATAATGGCCGATCTACAAGCTCACAATGCATTGCAATGCGACGCATTGTGAGCTTGTAGATCTGCTATTTTCAAAAATATTTTTAGACATTGAAAACATCCTGCATAATGAATACTCTCCACCTTTGGTACTTAAAGGCCCGCTGACACGCCCCAAAATTATGATAGTATGATACAGTAGGTCACGTGGTCTCTCCAAAGTGTACACAGTGTAATCTGCCCCTCTCCCCCCAACAACAGCTGACCAGTACAGTAACTAGTCTTAAGTACAGTCAATTAATTTGATTGGCTTATAATTGCGCCTTCCCACAATGACATCATAAAAACTTCTTAAGGTGACAGTACCCCTTTAAGTACATTTTGAAGTACATTTAGAAATCCGGACTGCAAAACAGAGTATTTCTACATTGCAGCATTGATACTTTTACCTAAGTGAAAAAAGAAAGTGAGTACTTTTTTCCACCACTGCGGTCGACCCTCAAGCTGTGCACCGGACATCCCGGTACAGAACCCCCGGCCCGAGCATGGAGCAAACCCCTGTGGAGAACCTACATCCGTAGCGGGACCTATACGCCCGCAAACCCGCCCCACCGCACACCCCAAGGAACCGGGGTGTCTGGTGTGGTGGACGTGCTGGGACACGGGGTCACTACGTTGAAGGCTGGTGACAGAGTCCTCAACCACAGCCAAAAAGGCAGGAGGCCATACGGAGTACACCGTATAGCCAAGGAGGACTCGCTCCACAGATCGTCTGAAGCTCTATAGGTCAGGCGTCTTCAACGTTTTCAGGCCAAGGACCCCCTTAGTTGAGAGAGAGATGAAGCAGGGATCCCCACAACCTTTTCATAGATTCCATATTGTTTCATTGTTTGACAGCACAATCATCAATGTATTTTGGATTCGTGTCAATTTGTGTTCAGATATTTAACCACTTGAACCGTCAATACTTAATAAACTTGACCTTTCATTCTGTAATTAGTTGTCTCTTTTTCCCCTCTACACCAAAGCTCGTTGCCGAAAATAGCCGATCTTCAAGCTCACAACGCCTCGCAGTGCGAGGCGTTGTGAGCTTGTAGATCAGCTATTTTTGGCTAAAGTTCTCCGAATATGGACACTAGGGTTCAAGTGGTTAATATAAACAATAATAATTTAAAAAAAAGTTTCTATCACTCAAAGATTTGTAGGACCCCCTGTAGTAACTCTGAGGACCCCCTAGGGGTCCCGGACCCCCTGTTGAAGACCCCTGCTCTAGATTACACCCAGGGAGCTGCTATAGCCAGTGGTGGAAAAAGTACTCAAATTCTTTGCTTAAGTAAAAGTATCAATACTGCAATGCAGAATTACACTCTTAAAATTGTTGGGTCAAAAACAACCCAAGTTGGTTATTTATGTAACCCAACACGTAACACTGTTTTGGACCAGCCCAACATGGGTTATTGCAGACCAACAGGGTTGGGTTAAGGCTGTGACCCAGCATGTTGGGTTGGGATTGTACAACCAAGTAATGGGTTAAAAGTGACTTTGCTGTTGGGTTAATGTGATACTGCTGATGGGTTGGAATCTAACACCCAAAAATGGCTTAAAAGTGACCTTGTTGTTGGGATTGTACGCTCATTCACATTAAATCTATTCATTTTTTTTTTTTACAACATTTTCTTCAATGAAATTTTTCATGCTTAATCTACTCAAGGAAGAATGCATGCGGAGTAAATTATGCATTTAGTCGTGGCGATATATCACAACTTTGAACACAACAGATTATGTGGTGCTTCACATTAAAAGAACAGCAAACCTGTTTGTATGTGTTAGTCTGGACCATCTTAGTCATGGTTTCTGTTTCTGTAAGCAACTATGTTTTTTTATATATTTTTTAATTAGGGATTATGACTGGGCTACATCCACTGCGATCATCTACAATACAATGTTGTTTTCTCTATCTAAAACCATAAAATAATGGAAAAGTTTGTAAAAAATATCTGTTTGGGAGCACAGTTGCATGCTGGGTAACTGCCCACCCACTTAGTTTAACCCAATAGTGGTGCAATTCACAAACCAATGTGTTGATAGACAGAGAGGGTGGGTCTATTTTAACCCAAGTTGGTGCAATGCAGTGAACCATGTGTTGGGTAAACTCGAATTCAAAAGCCTATACCAACACTTGGGTTATGAACTCAATGCATTTTATCTGATGATGTGGGCGGGCCATCCATAGCCCAACAGATGGTTTACTAATTTTAAGTATTTTTAATCCAATGTTTGGTCAAACTGACCCAACCTTTGACCCAACAGTGTCAACCCAGCAAAAGGGTTGAACATTTGACCCAACATTTTTAAGAGTGTACCGATACTCTGTTATGTAAATTGCTAAATAATAATAATAATTTAAATTGCGAAAATGGCAGATCTACAACAAGCTCAGAGCGTGCTTCATCGCATTGTGTTGTGCAGGGATGTGCAGAGAATATTAGAGAGGCAGGGGCTGAAATATATTAAAGGGCCTTTTGGTGAAAATACTGAAAATAGCAGACCACCAATATTGAAAATAGCAGACCTCCAAGCTCACAAAGCTCACAACAGCTTGGAGGTCGGCAATTTTCAGTATTGATACCACACTGAACTAAGCATGGATTTCTACACTGAGAGGCCAATTCTTTCAACATAAGAGGCTGCATTCAAGTTCAGGAGAGTTTGGACGAGGCAATTATCTTGAATGCTGCCTTCACGTATGACATGGAAAGAGGGCATTTACATTTCTTTCACCATAGTAAAAACAGCATGGTCTGGAGAGGGCACTTTTTACAGACGGATAAAAGGGCAGGGGCTCAAGCCCCCTTTGCTGTCTATGTGTGCCTGGTGTTGTGTAACAGAGTTAAATTAATAGGCTACTGATTTTAACGATTGGGGTAAAAAAAATGTTTCAATTAGGGGTCCGTGGCCTATCAAATGCCTATCAAACCGAGGGTCTTCAAATTCAAAAGGTTGTTCTCAAGACGCTGCTGCGATGGTAATGGCCTCCGACCTGCCACTGTTCTGGTCTACACAAGAAACGTGGAGGGAGCCGTCTCTACTCATGGTCAGCACTGCATCAATGTAATGATTGTTCTCCTCAGGCTCCAGATCACGCAGCACAATCTTGGCCAGTCTTTCCGGCTGCTCCGTGATTCGCTGGTACAGCTCCAGGCAGACGGAGGAGAGTTGGCCCCGCCCACTCAGGATGTGATGGCGGCGTGCGGGGAGGGGCGTGCCCGACGGCAGGAGCACGCTGAACACCTCGGATCCCGATTCGTGCAGCTCCTTCACTAGAATATCCGAGGCACAAGCATCCACGGTGACAGACTCCTCCTCCAGGGAGGGGCCATCTTTGCCGACCAATAGGCCCGCCTCGAGGGCGGCGCCCACTGCGATGACCTCATCGGGAGGGGCCGAGCTCAGCAGCTCGACATCGGGTAAGAGGTCGTGGATCATCCGCTGGAGGCGAGGGATCCTGGCAGAGCCGCCACAGAGGACCACCTTGCTGATGTCACCGGCGGAGAGGCCAGCCTGCTCCAGCAGGGTTCTGATTGGCTGAATGCTCTTATTGAACAGCGACAAACAGAGAAGCTCGAAGCGGGCTCTGGAGACGTTGCATTCGAAGTCCATGCCGTCGTGAAGAGAGTCCACGAAGCAGTTGGCAGAGCCCACTGTGGACAGGGCGTGCTTGGCTACGTCGGCGCCGTTCATCAGCTTCATCATGGCCCGGGCGCTACCACTCACGTCCTGCTTAAATGACTTCTTGAACTCGGCGGCAAGGTGCTGCGCCAAGGCCTGTGTGAAGCTCTCCCCTCCGATGCTGTGGTCGGTGTGTGCGCTGAGGACCCGGAACATTCCGCCGCTCACCTGCAGCGCCGTCACGCTCAGAGACGTCCCACCCAGCTTGTATACCAGCACGTGGCTCTTGCCCGACGGGCAGTCCTGTCCGATGTCGTACGCCAGCAGAGCAGCGGCCGGTTCGTGGATGAGTCTCAGCACGTGAAAGCCTGCGGCCTCCGCTGCCTCCCTCAGAGCGCTCTTCTGAGCTTGTGCAAACTCAAAGGGAACGGTGATGACGGCATCAGTGACGTCCGAACCCGCGGCGGACTGAGCAGTTTCTCTCATTTTGCGGAAGATGAGCTTGGCGACCTCCTCCGGCGCAACATGTTTGGTTTTCCCCCCGGCTGTGATCTCATAACGAGGCGTCTCCCCTTTGTTCACCACTGGACATCTACTCTCTGCTCTGTGCTTCTGTGTCTCCGAGTCGTCGAAGCTTCTGCCCAGCACCTGTTTAACTTTGACCACAGTGTTGTCAGTGTTGTGCACGCGGCCCTGCTTGGCTGCAATCCCTACGACCTGTTCAGCGTCCCTGTATCCCACTACAGCTGGAGTGACCCTGTCACCTGCATCATTAGCAACTACATCAGCTCGGCCATCCTTAAATACCGCTACGCACGCACTCGTGTAGCCAAAGTGCACTCCAATAGCAGCCATTATTGAAGTAAGGTTTCTGCGGCTGTGATCCATATAGTAATAGTATAGGCTTAAATAGTTAAAACAACCATAGCCGTGTTGCCATGGTTGCTATGGAACTCCATATATAGCCACCTCCATATTTGGGCAAGACTCACACAGGACTCAGATTTAGTCATCATGGCTGACATCATAGTAATGTCATTGTGTACATCATTGAGGTTGCTAGTTTAAAACCGCCGTTCAGAGCACACAACAGGATTGTTTTACACAGGGATTCGGTGAGATTTCTATAAGAAGAAATGTATTGGACCGTATTGGATCTGAAAGGAGGAGAACGCAGGACATTCCATCATGCCTCTGTAGTAGTGGCACACGAGGTGTACTTCTTAGGCGGGCGCTGTGATGCCTACAACCTGGATCAGATTATTCTGCGTGTCTTCAACACAGTGACTTTGCGCTGGGCAACTCCATCCCTGGGGACTTACTGGAGACTTCAAATTGAGATTCCCCCGAATCGCTGGTACCACACAGCTGCGCTGATAGAAGATATCATTTACATCTGGGGGGGACTGCCACACTGCGTCATACTTTACGCATTTGACGGTAACACCCACAGATGGTTTAAGCCGGAGATTTCTGGGACTATTCCAGAGGCGAAGTATGACCACTCAGCATGTGTCTTGGGGAAACTCATGTATATCTATGGAGGTTACAAAATGTGCGGTGGATACACCAACAACATCGACATGTTGGACACAACCACAATGATCTGGTCTTCAATTAACACAAGAGGTGTTCCACCATCTGCTTCATCAAGGCACTCTGCCACCTTCATGGGGACAAAGATGTTTCTGTTAAGGGCCAATGTGTGCCATAGGGACTACAGTATCAAAGTGTTTGACACAGAGACCAACAGCTGGCTCAGCACGACTTCTACACAGCTTTTTCCAGCAGGCCATGGTGCCTGTGCCTACAATGGAGAGCTGTATATATATGACCTTTTTAATTTGATACATGTCATATGGAAATTCAATCCGGAGACCTTCTCCTGGAGAAAGCTTAAGCCCAAGGGGAATGGTCCGCGTTGGAAATATACCATGAGCTGTTGCGTGGTGGGAGGTTGTTTCATCTTCTTTGGAGAATGCCCATTGGATGAACTTTGTATAGTGTACATATTAGACTTAAACTGCAGTCTCAAGAAGCTGTGCAAGCGAGCATTCATTCAGTACGGTCTGGATCTGTCGAAACTCAGCCGACGTGACATCAGGTCTGAACTGGAAACCGTACTGGAAGCCATGAAAGCGGTATAAGAAATACTGCCTAAAAAGATTTAAAAAACAACCAGCCTATCAACTCTTATGTCAACGTTCACCTACTCAATGTGTAAAGGACATGTTACAGGTCTGTGACTCTGTACAAATGGAACCAAATGGACCTGTGAGGTTTCAATAAACAATGAGGATTTTACAGTGTACATATTGGTCCCAGAGATAATAAAAAAAGCTTGGCCCATGTGACCCTGGGCGCAGTGTTAATTTCTTTCTGAAACTTTAGATTTTTGAATAACACACCATTTAGTCTTAGTCCTGTCTTAGTCTTCTGAAATTGTTTTAATCTAGTCTTAGACGACTAAATATCAAAATATTTTAGTCTTAGTCTTAGTCTTTTGGGATTAGTCTTGGTCTTTTAGTCTTGGTATTTTGGCTAAGTCTTTTTGGCTAAATATAACCACATAACTCTGAACAAGTCATTGTCTTGTACTTGGTCAAAAAAAAAAGATTAAGATAAATACTGTGCAATACTGAGTTCTAAAAAAAGGGGGGGAAAAAAGGGAATAAACAAAACACATGCCTAGTTTATGCCACAGTGCCACTGTCAGGTACAAAATCAAATAATATAGTAACAGTATCAATCGCATCTGACACTACTCTCTGCCCAAAACCAACAACATTTGAAAAGAACAGATAAGTGCCATTCTCAAATGTAAAGATAAAGACGTATTTGGCTTTAATTCAGGAGTTAAAGTTCTCAGTCCTGGGGACTGATTTCAGTCTTGAGGATTCCATAGGGGCTAGAGACTCTTGTAGCCATGGCTGCGGCGTGAATGACAAAGTCATCAAAACGCTGGTCAAGTGATCTCCAAACTAAAAAGCAGTTATAATTTCAAGATATGAGTATTTGAATCGGCCAGACATAGCAACAGATTACAACAGAACTTCAGAAGATATTCTATAAAACGAAGCATGGATTGCTTCGTTTTGTCTTATCGACAAAATATCAAAATATAGTCTTTTAGTCTTAGTCTTAGTTGACAAAATGAACACTGCCTGGGCGCACCGTACAACAAACTTTGGGCGCTATGTGCAAAGATGTAGGCCAAGCTTTGCTTCGGGTGAAGCTTGCCCAATGTGACCCTGGGCGTTAGCCTGGCTCCAGCCCCTAAATCGCGCTAGCTGCAGCTGAACGGAGCTCTCACATTCAATGTCTGGTGACACTTTTCAATACTTTTACTCCACTACATCTCAGAAGCATAATGTTGTACTTCTTACTCCACTACAATTATTTGAAAACGTATGCCCTAGTATACTTTGCAGATTGAGATTACTATTATTATTACAAATGGTACATTAAGCACTTAAAGGGATAGTTCATCGTATTACTCACCCCTCGAAGACTCGAATTCATGGATTATTTTGTTTTTTTGTCGCATTTCTAAAGCCAATAATTTGAGGAGACTCTTTGTGTCTCTATAGGGAACAAAGGAGGCGCTTTCCATGGGGTGAGTAATCAATAGGGAAATATATATTTTTGGGTGAACTATCCCTTTAAGCCCTATTTTATTCTAATACATACAATTATGAGTATGTTTACTTCGGTACTAGTAAGTACATTCTCATGCCAATACTTCTGTACTTTGATTCAAGTTGATTTTGAATACAGACCTTTTTTAACTTGTTGTAACAGAGTATTCGAGAGAGTGAGAGAAAGGGAAAAGAAAAATCCACACGATAGCGTCTCTGAGGAGAATGCAGGTCGCTTCCTTTCATGTGTTGCTCTTTTGTGTCGGAGGAAGCCGCAGCGTGTTTGAGGTCTGCAGGACCTAACAGACCCCAGCTGGGAGCTGGGGATCGTGGCACACTGGTGGAGCCACTCTCCTCAAGACAAATTGGATCCGTTTGATCCCGTGTCTCACCTCCGCTGCCTGCCTGTCTCTCCCGTAAGGCGAGAGGGCTCCCTGTGTGTGTGTGTGTGTGTGTGTGTGTGTGTGTGTGTGTGTGTGTGTGTGTGTGTGTGTGTGTGTGTGTGTGTGTGTGTGTGTGTGTGTGTGTGTGTGTGTGTGTGTGTGTGTGTGTGTGTGTGTGTGTGTGTGTGTGTGTGTGTGTGTGTTAGTGTGTGGAACAGTGTTTCTCAAACTTTTAAATGTCATGGTCCCCCCTTAACTCTGAGAGTGTACAAATGTATAACATAAATAAATGTATAACATTTGTATACTGTTAGAGTTACAGACTTGTATGGGTCAATTTAGACCCCTCTAAAAAAACACAGAGTCCCTAGAATCCCCATTGAGAATCACTGGTGTAGAATGTATTCTATACTTGTGAGGGCCAAATCCACAGAAAATAGCAGATCTAGAATCTCACAACACATCACAGCGAGACTCGTTGTGAGCTTGTAGATCTGCAATTTCTGGCTTTGCGATGTCACAAGTGTGCCTGCCTGTGTTTTTTGGGCAAAATCTGTAAGAGAAAAAAATTGGCCTGATGGTGGCGCTAGACGAGGGCCATGTGAGAAATCAGGGGCGGAGGTTGTGGTTTGCCAGCCAAGGAGTGTGTGTGCAAGTTTGGCATCGATAGGGCCAGCAGTGCCGGAGATAAGAGTAGGGCCAAAAGTGTGGCGTGGCGTGGCGTGGCGTGGCGTGGCGTGGCGTGGCGTGGCGTACAGACAGACAGACAGTGGGGGGAAAATGTCATAGCAACTTCCGACCTGATGGTTGCAATCAATACATCAATATCAATAGAAATAGTCATCTAAGAAAAAGAACGTAGGCAGACCAAGCACCTATATTCACTAAAAACGTTATATAAAAACCTAAAATAATGCTATCTAACTTACACTAGCTGTTCAGTTGCTGATGCGAAGCCTACCGTTCATTGGCAAAAGAAGCCAGCGACATGAAGATGCAAAGTGACGCCCCAGCGTTTGTAGCTGTTACAGAGATCTACGAGGAAATTTGCAAGAAATACAAGAAAAACTGAAAACGACCAGAATAAAATGTGGAAACAATACGGAAGATACGGGTTATCCTGCTTGAGCGAACCTTATTGTGACATCCTTGAGCCTTCAGTGAGCACTTTATTTTTTAAATCTGATCATTTTTGTAGACATAGGTCGCAAATTGGCTATAAACTTCTCCAAACCAGGTTGAGGTGGATCCATGCATGTGAGTTATGCCCCGTTTTCATAGAGTCAAACTTCTGGAACTGTTTTCAAAAATGACAGCAATTTTGAAATACACGCCATGTGAAAGCGGCTACTTATTTTGTGTTCTGGAAGTTTTGGAGTCCGAAATTTGACGGCAAAATACCAAGTAATTTTTGCTGAAAGTACCGGGAGAAAATACAAATTTCCCCACAGTGAAAACGGCATAAGCTACCGTGATTTTTTTTGGGACAAGCAGGTGCATGGAGTATTAACAGTTAAAGCATTGTATTTGGGATTGAAAGCTTCAGAATCCATATTGCATTCGAATGTTATTTAAAGGTGATACACCATGCATTTAAAAAGTATTTATGTCATATTGTTTATAGCTATACTGTGTAAGTTGCTCAACTGGTGGTCTGTAGCAGTATAGCAAACCGCGGTCGCGTTTGCTTTTTTCGTCCGTTTTTCGCTCGCGGACCGGGCCGTCAGACCACCGCGTCCGCCTCGCCTCGCCGAGACGCTTTCAATGAGGTCTCCCGTGTCCTTCTACGAGCAGCGGTTGGAGAGTTACATGCTAGACTCCTCCAGTGTAAACACTGCAGTGTACTTCCTGAAGGCGTGTTTCCTAAACCCACCAGAGAGCCCGGCAGTGTATGTTCTGCGCTGTGATTGGCCGGCAGTGTATAACCCTCGCTGTGATTGGCCGGTAGTGTGATGACGCAATTTTTTCGCGAAAACCGGTCCCGGGCAGGGATCATAGAAAACATATAAAGAGAAGGCTTTAGAAGCTGAAAATAACGGAGTGGGGGTTCTAAAACTTTAGCGATTTAACAGCTAGGACCATTTTAAGATTTGTTTTATAAAAAAAGTTACATGGTACAACTTTTATGTCCCAAAAACGTTTTTCAAAAGGTTTGAGGCTAAATTACCACTCCTGAATAGAGAGACTCTCATTTTTGAATGGCTCTCAGAGCATTTTCAGCTGCAGTACCACCTTTGGCCTGAACTGCGCCACCCCCCCCCCCCAACCCCCCCCCCCCCCCCCCCCCCCCCACGAACGGCAGCAAATCTGGACAGCCTGTTTTGAGAACCCGTGGGATGCTTTTAACGTCCACCTTCCCAAAACCAGAGAAAGACACAACGGTCTGAAATGGGACTTTGTGAGGATAGAAGGTGCTAGTGGGACCCCAAGAAAAGGTTTTAAAATAGGAAAAGTGAATTTTCATGGTGTATCACCTTTAAGCCTGCCAAACACTGAAGACAGAAGTCTATTTCTTTCTACAATCTCCAGCCTATACGGCCGCGGTGCTGAGAAATGCAATCTCTTCCTAGATCAATTAATTCATGGTTCAAACTTATTTTATTCTATACCCTATTTTTAATTAAGCTGTGTGGTTTTGATCCTCCAGTCCTGCTCATAATGCTGAGCCTGTGATAATAGTTAATAGTTAATAAACTGTTAATAGTTAATTAACTATTAACAGTTAGTAGTTTCTCCTCGTCGTTGTGTGATGATTAAAAGTGTTTTGCAGAGCAGCGAGCATCGAGTCTGGTCATCCATCGTTTATGGTGACGCGTGAAAAAAACCACAGCTAATAATAAGAATAAGTCTTGAAACTTGTTAAATCCTTTTAGGGTTTAGGGTGAGACTGAGAGAGAAAGAATGAGAGACAGACAACGAACCGCAGCACTCGACTCGCTCAAGCAAGCGGCCAGTGTTGCCGTGTCTGCTAATTCTAAGCGACTCTGGGCTTGTTTTCCGTAAAGTTGCTTGTATATGATAGTTCCTGGTTTCGTTCAATTTGTTGTGAGCTTGTAGATCGGTCATTTTCAATAAGCTGATGTGGCGATGCGTGTAGTTTTAAAGTGCTCGTGTGGCCTAGATAATATCACTTTTTGGGGCTTATTTTCGTACACCTGGTTGCTTAGTTCTCTCGCAAAGTCTGGCAACACGAACTTTCATACCGCGACAATGGTTTAGTGAAAACGAGGTATTTTATGGCTATGCCAGCATTTTTGTTGCCAATGAGGGCATTTGAAAACACCCAAAAAACAAAACTCCCAGCAAGTTGAAAATCATTATGCTGGGCCGCCCGGTGGCCTACTGGTCTAGGCGCATACCATGGGCGTTGATGCCTGGTGACGTCGCCGGTTCGATTCCCGGTCCGGACGACCTTTGCCGCATGTCTCTCCCCATCTCTCCCCCGTTTCCTGTCGGTCTGCTGTGCTATCCAATAAAGTCATAAAAGATCAAAAACAAATCTTAAAAAAAATATTTATATATATATCATTATGCAAATTATTTTGCAGGAAAAATTCCGGAACTGTAGTGAAAACATGCCTTTATACCATCATGCTCGAACTTTACAGTGTAATAAATGTATTTATAGGGCATACTTCAGACTCTACCTCCTCAACCATCTCTGTGTTTCGCCACAGTTTTCTCATGAAAACTGACCACAGCTTTGAGCCCAGAGATGCTCCCCCCGCCCCATATTGGTTAATGTGGATTGTGGTGAAATAGTGGCTTTAGTTTGCACTTTTTAAGAGTGGAACGCCACTCCCTCTGGTACGGCACGTCTCCCAGACAATGGGGAACCGTCGGTGTGTGAGAGGGACACGGACCGGAGCTACAGCTACGGCGGGGCAGGGTTTTTGGTTTGGGACGAGACTCGAACCCAGTGCCGGCGAGGACATGTGGTCCCCGGAGGCCGCACAAGCTAATGGGGATTTGAACCACGCCGGTCCCGCTGCGTCTCCAGGGTTCCGCTCAACAACAGAGGGGCGTTTGATGCGGCTTTGATGGTACGAGGCGTGTGCTCCTTAAAACATGTGGCCAGCGTGTGCCTTGAACTCCCGCTGAACTCCGAAGGCGCTCTGCGGTGTGGCGGAGCGCCCGGGCATGGCAGTGATTAGCAGTGGTGGGAAGGAGCCGAGTACATTGACTAGAACTGTACAGTACTTAAGTAAAATCTTGAGGTACTTGTATACTTTATACTTTATGCCAGGGAACCCCAAAACTCTGAGAGTGTACACATAATAATGATGTTTATCTTTGTCTTCACAAGTCTGTTAGAAAACAACAACAAAAACAACACATAACCATACAACAAAGACAAAACTGTACACAGGAAACCATCCATACTTGTCTTGACAGACAGACTCCTCTAACCAATCAGTGTAGCAAAACATCTGTCATCAAAGTGCAGCCAGTCGGAAGAACGGCAAACAAAGACGTCTTGTTTGCCGTTCTTTGGCCGATGAGCTCCGCTAGCGCATACTCCTGTTCCTTTTTAATTGTTGTAATTGATTCCAACTCTGAAATAACTTCACTTATTGCTTGTTTTATTGTTTCAGCGTTAACTGTTACACTTGTTGCATCAAGGGCAGCCATGTTGTTTTGAAAATGCTGCAGCAAACATCTACGTCACCATTTACACATAGACCAATCAGGGGAAGCTTTTCACTTGTTTTGCGGACAAGTGAAAAGCAGAAAATGCTCGGGGCCAGTGTCTCATACTCGCTGCCTATACGCGGAAGTCCAGACCTCATACTGGGGAAGGAATGAGTGAGTGAATGCAGTATGTGGGATGGCCCGCCAGGCTAGATTGCATGAGGTTGAAGTAGCGATACAGGGTTTCATTTGTTATTGAAAGTGCTAAGCGTGTGATGTATAATGAAAACCCATGTGGAACAATACAACCGAACAGGTTGAATAATGCTTTTGTACAGTAATAGCAGAAGATGAGGGGCAACAGTGATACGTATGGAACTTAATGGAACCAAATGGACCCTTACAATTGTACACTCTCAGAGTACAGAGTAACGGACCCTGGAACTCCCTCAAGGAGCCATAAGGGTTTGTGAACCTCACTGCTGTACTGTATACTATTCTCCACTACATCTCAAGGCAAATATTATAATAGAATATATTATACTTTTGTTTTTGTACATTACTTAAAAAGTTTGATACTTTGTAGATTTAGATTATTATTATCCAGAAAACAAAACATACATTAGCCAAGCCATATTTCATACTTGGTCTGTTAAAAAATGTCACATCTACCTCACAATGTCTGCCTCTAATATTTGACTAATTGGCCCTTAATTTGTCATTTTAGAAATGTGCTGATACCCTCTATACACTTAAACGTTATGTTGGTTTGTTTGCTGTTGAGTGAGAAAACAATGCTACACATCAAGTTAATCACCTGGGAACCCCAAAAAATAATTTGGGGACCACCCTGGGGGCCCCTACCCACAGTTTGAAACACACTGGGTTAGAACACTTTTTTTGTTGTCGTTTCCAGGCCCTGTTGCAGTAGTAGCAGCAGCAGCTGCAAACGTACACCAGGATGAACCAATAGAAATAGAGGCTAATAGAGACTTTTACTTGTAACAGAGTAAAAATTTAGTCGTTTTTCCTCCACTGCTTGCAGTATACAGCAGGAAATGCTATGAATGGCAGTGCACTAGATGTGGTTGGTGAAGGCCTTTCTGTATGGACTTTGCATGTTCTCCCTGTGTTGGAATAACGTGTTAATATCAGACCGTCTACATCAGGGGTTCCCAAACTTTTTTCTCTCAGGGCACCCTATAAATATATTTTTTAATCCGAGGCACCCCTACATTATAATTTTCACTCCCAGCACCTTTATATATTTATAACATATCGTCGTTGTCGGGTGGAAACTTGTCCAAAACCGTTTGTTTTGTATGTCTATAAAATGTACTAAACTAGTGAAAACAGCAGATCTACAAGCGCACAACGCCTCGCATCGCGAGGCGTTGTGTGCTTGTAGATTGGCTGTTTTCACTAGTTTTGTGCGACAGTCTTGTATGATGAAGCAGGGCTTTGCTTTACCAAAAGACGTACACATTTGAAACTTGGAGATACAGTACGAGGTTTCTGCCAGACAGTGACGATATTTTAGAGATTATGTTTGCGAGGAAAACGTTGAGATAATAGCCATTTTGGTTAGAACTGACTGAAAATAACTTTGTACTTCAAGTTTTAAATGACATTAAATATATTTTTGAGTGTCCAAATAAATTCCAAATATTATCAAATTATGTCGCAGCACCCCTGGACTGCCGTCGCGGCACCCCAGGGTGCCCCGTCACCCACTGTGACCCCCCCGTCAAACCCCTGTTGTACAGTATTTAATTCAGTCTGACCAGAAGCGGGTATAAAACATCCCTACCGGTGATAAACATGATGACCAGAGGAGGGGGGGTATCAAAAGCAGAGGTATGGTCTCTGCGCTCTGTCTGTCTGTCTGTCTGTCTGTCTGTCTGTCTGTCTGTCTGTCTGTCTGTCTGTCTGTCTGTCTGTCTGTCTGTCTGTCTGTCTGTCTGTCTGTCTGTCTCTCTCTCTCTCTCTCTCTCTCTCTCTCCCCCTCCCTCCATTCAGCTCTCTCCTTTTGTTTTCTTCGTTTATCTTAATCGATTTAGGTTAATCAGCTAATGAATCACTTAATCCAGCATGAGATTACGCTATCCAGGCAGCAGTGACCGCTATCAGCGCCCACCGTTTTCTAATCGGAGTCACTCAATGTCACTCAAAGCAGCATATGGTCCCTATCGGGTGGAAACCTCATATGTCCAACAACAAATAGTTACTTTACTTCGGGATTCAAATAAAAAAAAACTGCGAAATTAGCAGATCCACAAGCTTGAAACACGTTGCTTGTAGATCTGCTACTTTTGATGCTTTTGTGTGATGCTGTGGTGTGATCACGTATAGGGCATTCAAAAACAAAACACAGAAAGTTTGAATACAGAGATAAAAGGTTTATGCCCAACAGCAACGATATTGATTAGTGATGATAGCTTAGAGCAGGGGTCTTCAACAGGGGGTCTGGGACCCCTAGGGGGTCCTCAGAGTTACTACAGGGGGTCCTCCAAATCTTCCAATCCTTTTTATATTAACAACTTGAGGGAAAAAGAGCAGACTAAGTACAGAGTGAAAGGTCAAGTTTATTGGTAAGGTAATGACGGTTCAAGTGGTTAAATATCTGAAAACACAAATTAACATGAATCCAAAATAAACTGATGATCGTGCTGTCAAACGATGAAACTATATGGAATCTATTAACAGGATGTGGGGGTCCCTGCTTCATCTCTCTCTCAACTAAGGGGTCCTTGGCCTGAAAACAAAACATAAACAGTTTGAATACGGAGATAAAAGGTTTATGCCCGACAGCAACGATATTGATTATTGATGATCGCGTAGAGTTCTGGCACAGAGCGAGTGTTCTGGACGTGTGGACGTGGTTCTGAAACCTTCTCGTGTCAAGGACCCTCACGTTGGCCGCCATTGACGGCAATCAACGCCCATTCATATCATCGTTGTCGGGTGAAAACCTTGTATGTCCAAAACCGTTCGTTTTGCATTTATCATTTTAAAAATGATTTAAACTAGTGAAAACAGCCGATCTACAAGCACTTGTGTGCTTGTAGATCTGCTGTCTTCACTACTTTTGTGCGACGGCCTTGTATGGTGAAGCAGGGCATTACTTTGCGAAAGAACGTACACATTTGAAACTTGGAGATAGGAGGATTCCACCCGATAACGACGATATCCAACCCTTGAGCACCAATGACGGCGATCTCCGCCATTTCAGTGATCGCGGAAGTAATGAATGAATGAGCTCCTTGTGAAGCGTAACCCGGTTGCTATGCAACGCTTAGAACCAGAAATGTTTCGCTCCATCCTCCTATGCTGTTAGATCAAATCTAGGAATTCTATAATTATCTAGGAAATTGGGGTCTCGGCGTGTAAGGAAAAATGTCGGGAAACTACTTGGTCTAGTTGAACGACACTTCTGACCCCAGATTTTTCACCATGATTTATTTCTTTATTTCTTTTGGTCTGCGTTGTGCGATGTGCGTGCGACATGCGTTGCATCTGGATGCCGTTAAGTCCCAAATCAGTTTGTAATCTCTTTTTCTGATCGACTGTTATTCAACTAATAAGACAGCTGTTACACAGAAGGGAGGCGCCGACATTGTTGAATACGTTGATAAATATTATCTTTGGAAAGCGGGAGGCTCGATGACAACCCGGAGAGCAGTGATTTGTACTCGCAGCATGCCTGATGATATGATGACACAAACACAGTGGTGGGACAAGTACTAGTAATAGTTCTTACACCAGTAAAAGTAGCAATACCACAACATGAAAATACACTGGAGATTAGGGCATTCACCAAATATTCGAATATTCGAATATTTGGTTTGAATATCAAAGTCACTATTCAACGTTGTTCACCGAAGTCGAATATTCGCTTTTTTTATTATTATTGTTTTCTCTTTAAAAAAATATATAGTTTATAAAGCTTGGCTAGATAGGAAGTCATAAGAATATGCTGTTAATGAATTTGTTAATGCTCTATACCAGGGGTTCTCAAACCTTTTTAGGCTGTGACCCCAGATAAATATTGTGAAAATAGCAGATCTACATGGCGTTGTGGGCATGTAGATCGGCTATTTTCACAATGTCCGCCTCTTGCTTACTTAACATTTGACAGTTGGCTAGTCCTGTAGAATATTCGACTATTCGAATACTTAGAGGTAGAATAATTTGAATACTAAAAATCACTATTCGTGATTGCCCTACAGGAGATAAGCGACCGTCACGTCGCATACACACCATTTAGAAGGCAGTCGTAGCCAATCAGGAGGGAAATATGGGAAATGAGATAGATCCATGTTGATGACATGACTTTAGAGGTACTGTGTACCGCTTTGAGTGATTTTTGGCCAATATCTGTAGGAGCAGTGTCCAATTTTTTTTTTTTCAAAAATCTGCCTGATGTTGACTGTACCATCAACAGTACCAGCACCGCAAGCTCGAAATGCAATGCAAACACGGCTTGTTTTGAGCTCGTGGATCTGCTTCTTTAGCTGTTTTTGAATCTGGATCCTGAAAAGTAACGGGGGTTTCCATCCGACAGAGACAAAATAAAAAGCCTGTTTTCAAAACAGTGGAAAGTGCAAAAGTATTGGCATCCAGATACAATATACTTGCAGAAATAAAGTAAAAGTACTCAAATATTCATTTTTTTTGTTGCAAATGGCTGATCAACAAGCTCTCAGCGCATCACGTTGTGATGCGTTTTGAGTGTGTAATAGACTATTTTCAAATAGCCAAAGTATGCCATAAAATAAGTGGTTGATGTGTGTTTTGCATTTATAATATACACAGTTTTAGTAAAGTGTTCAAATAATTACAGTGGACTTAAAATGTATTATTATAATAACAGAATATATCAATATTTTCCTCTGAAAGTAGTAGGAAGTAGAAGTATAAAGTGTTGTACTCAAGTAAAGCCAAGTAAAATAAAGTACCTGAAAATTGTACAGTACTTTATGTTACTTTCCACCTCTGCACAAACACTTTACTTGTCTTTTTGAGTCATATTCTGTTTAATTCAATGGAAACGGCAGTGAGTCATAACTTACCGTTGGATAACCTAACGGGGGTGTTTAGAAATTATCCACTGTAACCATGACTCAGCCCGTTTGTGGTGGAAAGTAACTAAATACATTTTCTTAAGTACTTAAGTACAATTTTGAGGTACTTTACTGGTGTATAAATGTATGTACTTTTACTTCTACTCCACTACATATCAGAGGCAAATATTGTACTTATACTCTATTTATTTGAAAACTTTAGTTACCAGGCAGTTACAGACAGTACTTTGTAGATTTGGATTATTGTTACAAAACATACATTAGCCACTTCAGCCTATATTTGGCCTTTTGAAAATAGCCGATCTACAAGCTCACAATTGTTGAATTTCCCGTGACGTCACTTCGCCTCCGCCTCATGGCCCGGATCGGACCTGGAGGGAATAAAGGCGTGTGCCTAGTTCAGAGCCCTGGGGGACCCCGGTCATCCAAGTATATCAGGGTTTAACCCATTTAGGCCTGAACACATTATGACGCAATATTTTATGCTTTAAATATAAAAAAATAGCAGATATACAAGCTCACAGTGCGGCACCGAGTGCCGCGCTGCGAGCTTGTAGATCTGCTATTTTTGAAAAATCTTGAAAATTAGAATTTTGACCCGATTCTATAAGTGTCTTTTGAATCCTTCTAAGATTTTTGGAAAAAACCCATGTCAGCAATCTGGCCAGCCATCGTCAAAGAAAAGGTCCTTTTCACTTGACTGGAGCTCAGTTAAGTCTGTTCTTGAGAGACTACTATGTCAGTGGTGCTCAAACCTTTTCATGTGAAGGACCCCCAAAATGATATTTATTTGGCGACGGACCCCCATTTCAAAATATCTAGTTCAAGGGACCACCCAGAAGCAAAATTTGAGTTACAAACGTTCGCTTTGAAAATACATATATTCAAAGATTTGCACACATTTTCACGACTTTTTCAAAAATAGCAGATCTACAAGCTCGCAGCGCGGCACTCTGTGCCGCGCTGTGAGCTTGTATATCTGCTATTTTTCCACTGGTTAAAGCATTCAATAATTCTAGGCCTGTAAATGGGTTTTAAGTGGTATAGACTTAATTTAATGTTTTTGTCATTAAATAGCACAGCCGTGAGTGAGGCACATGCGATGACAGGCAGCATATGTCTCAAAGCCGGATTGAATCCATTTCTGCGTCCGCAAATTAATTAAGCGTCCTCTACCGCCCCCCTCCCCCTCCCCCCTCCTCCCCGAATAAGCGGTTCAAAAATGATTCAGCGAGGTGAATCTCATATCCCGCGTTGCCATGTCCGCTTATTCTAAGCGACTTTGGGATTGTTTTTCTGTTAAGGGTTAGGGTTAGGGTTAATATTTTTTTTTATTATTTTATTTTTTATTTTTATTTTTTATTTTTTTTGGGGGGGGGGGGGGGGGGGGGAGTACCAACCAGTACCACACCTTTTTTCTAAGGTGTGGTACTGGTTACTTATTTTGGACTTTGCTTCCTAAATGACGTTTAAACCATGGTTCTCAGACATTCTCAAGTCAAGGACCCCCAACCCCCACAAATTAATATGTAATTCGTAACTCCATCTGAAAACATTCTGTGCCAAGACACCCCCCCCATACCCAAAACGATATGTTTAGTTTTTGTCGCATGTCGCATTCTTTGTGTCTCCATAGGGAACCACTGCTGGTCATCAAATCTTATTTTAAAGCATGTCTCTCATGCAAAATCTGGCAACCCTGCCCAGATTAAGCGGTTCAAAGATGATCCGGCGAGGTGAATGTCACGTCTTTCCCGCCCTGGCCTTAGCTGTGATATGAAACCCTGTCTGGAAGAATGGGCGAGCGGAGGAGGGAAGGCGACGCGGCTCTCCTCTCCTCTCCTGTCCTCTCCTCTCCTCTCCTCTCCTCTCCTCTCCTCTCCTCTCCTCTCCTCTCCTCTCCTCTCCGCAGACAGCTGGCTGCCCTGTCTGAGCCGCCCCACAGATTGGTTTTAGTGGGCGCAGATTAAGCCGATTAGCCGCACGCCGCTAGCCCTGCTAACCTGTCACAGACACCACTGCCCCCACCGCACACGTATGTGCCTTGTTGTGAGGGTGTGTGGCGGGCGGCGTACGTGCATGAATGCTTGTGTGTGTGTGTGTGTGTTGGGGTGTATTTGCGCGTGTGTGTGTGGTGGCGAGCCAGTGTGTTTATGTATTTGACTCTATATTTTCTATGACTGTATTCCCTGTAAAGTTGTGTGTGTGTGTGTGTGTGTGTGTGTGTGTGTGTGTGTGTGTGTGTGTGTGTGTGTGTGTGTGTGTGTGTGTGTGTGTGTGTGTGTGTGTGTGTGTGTGTGTGTGTGTGTGTGTGTGTGTGTGTGTGTGTGTGTGTGTGTGTGTGTGTGTGTGTGCGTGCGTGCGTGCGTGCGTGTCAAAGCCTGCCTACTCGTGTGTCAAGTCTGGGCGTGCGTGCATGAATGCTTGTGTGTGTGTGTGTGTGTTGGGGTGTATTTGCGCGTGTGTGTGTGTGTGTGGAGGCGAGCCAGTGTGTTTATGTATTTGACTCTATATTGTCTATGACTATATTCCCTGTAAAGTTGTGTGTGTGTGCGTGCATGTGTGTCAAGGCCTGCCTACTCACGTCCGTGTTTCAAGTCTGCATGTGGGTGTGTGTGTGTGTACCGTATGTGTGTGCATGTGTGCACACACGCTCCTCTCGCGTTCATATGTGTGTGTGTGTGTGTGTGTGTGTGTGTGTGTGTGTGTATGTGTGTGTGTGTGTGTGTGTGTGCGTGTGCGTGTGTGTGTGTGTGTTTGTGTGTGTGCGTGTGCCAGGCTGATCTGCTCCTGCTCTCTGGTAAACACAGTGTTCAGCGCATGCAGCTCTCCGACGGGACGGTAATCTCATCACGGCGTCACATGAAACTCCCGCTGTCCTCATGTGTCCCTCTGCTACGCCACATAAACACTCTTATTAAACCCTTACAATCCAAAGAGGCAGAGGCGAACTTCTATCTGCTACTTTTTGAATAGTCCAAAACGCATAAATCTAAAACAACACTGGGACGTTTTTTTTTAATCTTACGATGATTCTAAACCTATAACTGTCCTTAATGTTCCTACATACGGCTGACCAGTTGGAGAAACCACAGATTGAAGCTTTAATAACCTGGGCCTTTTATGAAATATCCCATTACCCATTAGTGGTTTATGGCAGATACCTTTTGAACACGCATGCTATTGCTGGTTTTGACAAATTGAAAAGCACTTTCATTTATTCTGTTGCCGGTTTGATGACTTCAGATACTCTTTCATCTTAAAATAACTGCCGATCTACAAGCTCACACGCTTGTAGATGGGCCGTTTTTGGTAACCCTAACCCTGCTTGCATTGAAAACGTATATGGAGCCCGAATGACTGAAATCAGTTGCCGCGACAGAACTTTAATCAATGAGTTTATACAGTATGTATCGCACATTGCAACAGCGGCAATTCAAGGTCCTAAGCTCGATATATGAAGAGCAAAAAAACATTAAAACAGACGTTTGAATACCATTAAACCAGTTATTTACGAGCTAACGACTTAAACCCTGCACTTTGTCAACCGCAGCGGTCTATAATTGGTCCACCTCCTTTTCCCCCTCATCCACTTCGCCCTATTATGAGTTATGACGTGCCCAGAAAAGGGACACTAGGGTTCATGTGGTTACGGGAATAGAAAAATAAGAATAAGCTCAAATAAAAACAGATAAAATGAATAAAAGAATAACGTTACAGTGCAGTGCAATAAATTAGAGACAGACAAGCGCCTGTGTTCAGCTTTGATTTTAAAAGAACTAAGAGTTGTAACAGACATGCCCGGAGTTTTCCAGATATGTGGAAATTGAGCACTGCATGCTTCTCTCTCCGCATTTGGAGTTCTGACTCTGGAGATTGGTGTTGGGCAGAAATGATTTACTAAGTTATATATCGATGATCCCATATCTCCATATTTTCTTATTTGATCACACTACAGTGTACAGGGTTCCCACGGCCATGAAATTCCTGGAAATACTGTATTTTGAAATAAGAAAAATATTTTTCCAGTACTGGAAAAGTTTTGGAATTGATCGAGGGTCCTGGAAGGTCCTGGAAAAAAATAGCTATGCATTGTCTTTGGTTATTGATTTTGTTAATACCTCTGAAATGACAAATTCAACATTGGCCAAATTTTCAAATATTAGAATCGGAAATTGTGAAACATGCTCACAACGCATGCTCACAGAGCATGTAGATCGGGTATTTTCACTATAAAACCTTGTTATACAAAATTCCTCTACTCTTAGTGCTCGTCAGGGTTCAAATATGATTATTTCGGGGGTTGAGAACCACTGGCATACACTACCTTTGGGTATTGCGCATAGGTAGGAGTAAACAACTCGTTATTGGGCTGAATTATTGTTCTATAATCCTGGAAATCGGGTAAAATATTCTGGAAAAGTTTTGGAAATTAATTGGTAAAGATGTGTGGGAACCCTGAGTGTAGCACAAAGGCCTCAAAATTGTCTTTCAACACGGAAACGATTATGACGATTATTATGACAAAATAATTGCGATTATGTCAAATCAGACGATTATGTAATAATTGTGACCGGCCTGAGTATGTATACGTATGGTGTGCTCCACCCCTGCTAGGGACAGACGGCAGTTTCATAATGAGGTGGCCGTGACCCCTGCTTGACCTCTGGGTGGCCGCCACACACCTCGCGGTAGGGACTCAGTCAGCGTGAAAAGACACTTGTTGGCCTGTTTAGCCGCCGCTCACAAGCTGTCCTTTAAGGAAGGTAAACAACACACACTGATGTTTGTGTCCTATAGTGACAGGTGGCACACGCAACACACACGCACGCACACATGCACACGCTCACACAGCAATAGAATCTGGGGCAATGGTAGAGGATAGTAATCTGATTTGTTTTACTTCTAGTTTTACCTGAGTAAAAGTACAAATTGTATTGCCATGAACATATAGGTCTACTGTACTCAAGTCCCGAAATAAAAGTACTGAAATCTTAACATAGCACATCTACAAGCTAAGTATAAAACAGGGCTTAATTGGCTAATGTATGGTTTGTAATTATAATCAAAATAATCTGCAAAGTAACTTGTAACTAAAGTTATCAAATTACTGTAGTCGAGTAGAAACAAAGATATTTGCTTGTAGTTGAGATGAAGTATAAAGAATAATGATAATATATATTTAAAAAAGAAATGTATCACTAAATTACTAAACTATTAATGAATAAAATGTAAATAGTGTTCATTGTCCAAACTGCATGGCAGAGATAATACAATATAACTCATACATTTGGGGTGGTTGTACTGTATTCATGGGTTGCATTTTTAGTCCCTAAACCAGCCATATTGAGGACCAACACAGGTGTTCAATTTGTGTGATTGGCATAGAACCAAATGTTCTACGTTAATCAAAACACCTGTGTTGGTCCTCAAAATGGCTGGTGTAAGACTACAAATGCAACCCATGAATATGAGACATTTAGATCGTTGACAGGGTTGTGTAAAAGGTCACGTCTCAGCTAGACACAGGAATTGACACTAATTTAAATTGACATTTTCGGACTCAAAAAGAACAAGATTCAATTCATCCCCTGAGCAAGCTGGCAGGCTTTGTTATTGGCGCAATGGTAAAAAAAAGAGAGAGAGAGAAGAAAAATCTGTACTTGCTGCGCAGGAAACCGGGTTCAAATCCAGGTTAGAATAGGAAAGTTCTGCGTAGCGCAGCTTTAAGTAGTGTACTAAGTACATGGAACTAAGTACAGTAAATGTACTTAGTAACTTTCCACCACGTGAGTGTAAACACAGATACATCATGTTTGTGTCCAGAGGCAGGTGGCAGCAGACACAGCCAACATCTCCTCTGACTGAGGAGAGCGGCTCCGATCCGTGGGGTCGGCTGAGGACCTGACCTCCTTTCCAGCGCGCAGCCAGTAGAGTAATAAGACGGATGTGACCCAGCAATGTTTTGCGGTCAAGCTTGTGTGATGCGAGTTCATTCTACTTATTCAAACAAAACATGTGAAGGTAGGGAGGAGTGGTTAAAAAAAAGTGTTAAATCAACATGTCCTTACACCAGGGATCTTCAACGTTTTCAGGCCAAGGACCCCTTAGTTGAGAGAGATGAAGCAGGGACCCCCACAACCTTTTCATAGATTCCATATAGTTTCATCGTTTGACAGCACAATCATCAGTGTATTTTGGATTCATGTCAATTTGTGTTTTCATATATTTTACCATGTGAATCCTCAATACTTAATAAAGTTGACCTTTCACTCTGTACTTAGTCTGCTCTTTTCCCCCTCAACACCAAAGCTCTTTGCCAAAAATAGCCGATCTACAAGCTCACAACGTTGTGTCTTAAATCAATCAGTCTTAAATCAATATGTCTGTACATGGATAAATGTGTCTGTGGCAAAGCTTGGCCTTTTCCGTGTCAAATTTTAGATTTTCAGTTTTACACACAATTATAATGTTCTTATTTTGACCATAACGTAAGACCCAAGTGGTAGAGTGGTTTTCAAATGTTTTATTTGCAAGGACCCCCATAACTCTGAGAGTGTACAAATGGAACCAAATGGACCCTTACAGGTTCATTTGGTTCTATTTGTACTCTCTCAGTGTTTCTCAGACCTATTTCTATTCACAGAGTTACATTCAGGCATAGCTCTTTATGTGTTTCTGTTAATATTATTGTCCGCTTATTTTGTATGTCAGTGGCAAAAATACATTAAATTTATATTTTAATACATTTTGACAAAGATGGCCACCACAAGCCAACATGGCAATGACCCCTGTGTTACATAAGTATACATTTACATTCTGATAGTAATCATTGTTAAATAGAGTGTTTGTTTGTTTTCCACACTTTGGTTGTTAATGCAATACAATACAGCAGAATGTTATCTCTGTGTGAGCTTTTCTATAATAATTTTACAATAACCAGTGTCGTCTTTTGGATGACTTGTTATCTGCTTATCACAGATATGTTTTTTATTCAAAAGACTATGACTAAAACCAAATCAAATGATGCGGTCTGTATTTGGTTTGGTTCCCTCCGTTTTGCCCCTTACACCAAATCTCTTCACCGAAAATAGAAAGAAAAAGTTCAAAGCAGATCAAATGAAACACCCAGACTACAAACAAGCAATGCAAACAGTAAAAACAATACCATAAACCACAGTAACAAGAAGGAAAACCAATCAATAAATGAAATAAGAATGAGCAAATGGGTCAACCATTTGGCTATAAGTCAGACAAACAGCGACATTTCTTTCCGTCTGGATGTCCAAAATAGAGTCTATAAAAGCTGTCTGACTTTGGGATAAAATTGCCCCGTTTCTTTAAAAAGTATTTTGCAGGTCATTCCCCAGTCTCTGGAACGACGACAAGCCCATCGCGGTATTCTGTTTTGGGAACTTTTTTAGGAGAATGTGATGAGCAGAACGGGTGTTGTACACAACAGACAGTGGTGGAAAAAGTATTTTTTTTTACTGCAATAATACTTACTCTGTCTGGAATTCAAAATGTACTTGAATAAAAAAGTACAAAAGCATTGGCATCAAAATAATAGGAGGCCTACTCATTATGTAGAATGTTCCATTTCAAGTATTTTCAAAAGATGGTTAGGCCTATACATTTTATAGATTTGAAAACTTGAGAAATGGGGCCTTCTGCATAATTAGTACTTCCTAATTTTGTTGCTTAAGTACATTTTGATGCCAATAATGTTGTACTTTTACTCAAGTCAATTTTCAATTCCGTACAGAGTATTGCTACTACGCCACTGCATTCAGTGGCGTAGCCAGGATTTACCAACTGTCTAGACATGGCACAATGTGGGTGGGCACAGATGTGAGCTTGTACATCGGCTATTTTAAAATAGCGAACATTTAAATATTTACAGGGACATAATATATAATACAGTCATTTGTCAAGGAAGTGGACTTCCTAAGCAATACGGAAGCATTTTAATTTTAGAAATCGGGGGGTGGCACGGTGGCGCAGTGGTTAGCGCTTCGCCTCACAACTAGAAGGTCCTGGGTTCGATTCCCGCCGGGGGACGCTGTGGGTGCTGGGGGCGTGTTTCTCCCTCCGCGTCATCAGCGCCCACACCCTAGGTGGGGTCGGCGATGGGGCCTTTCTGTGTGGAGTTTGCATGTTCTCCCCGTGTCTCCTAGGGTTGATACCCTCACAAAAACATGCAGTAATCCTGGTCTCAATAATGCCTCCCCCTGGCCAGCCGGGGCGCTTGATGGAGGGGAAAGGAACTGGTTGGAATAACGTGTTCCTTCCACGCGCTACGTCCATCCCGAGGAAATCCCCCCTGTCAGGTGAAAAGAAACAACTTGGACTATTCATGCATTGAAGGAAGCATGAGGTCAGTCCGTTGTCTCCCCAGGCATGGCAGAGGAAGAGCAGAGCCCAGGATTACATAGGCAATTGGCACTGGGTGAAAATGGGTTGCAAAAATCGTGGGATAAAAAAATTGAGAAAAAAAAAGAAATCGCTTCTTAATTGACTGAACTATGATCAAATCAAACTGTGGTGTCTTTCTTTGCTTCCTACAGTAGATAGCCGCGGCACGCCGCACCGCGCCACAAATGGTTTAGTTATTTTTGGGTGGGCACAAAAACTAAATGGGTGGTCTACGCCACTGACTGCATTGCATCAGTCGTTGATCAGGGTCAGCAGCAGTGCACGCAGAACCCCAGGAGTATTATGGCTTTCAGAGTCAGTGGGCATTGTAGATCCATGGTTCTCAAACCTTTTTGTGCCAAGACCATACCGAATGGCCACAGAACCCCATCTGAAAATGTTTGGTGCCGTTTCGCAATGCGTCACGTTGTAAGCTTGTAGATTAGATATTTACGCTATTTCTTTTCTTTTTTAAGTACAGTAAAGAGGTCAGTGATTTATTTTTTCAGTCAGCCTACAGTACTTACAGTATCTGCAGTGTGCAATTTTTGATCACAAAGTCTAAAAGGCAAACAGAAACACTTAAATCGCATTTATTTGTATGACAATTCAATTAAGTTAAAAATTGTAACAATTGAAAGTGACAGCCCTACAGTAAGCATGCCTATCAGTGGGTTCTGCCAAGCCCCCGGAACCAAGGGGGAGGGCTGAAGCGCCATGGACATGGTGGCCGTTTGTGGTACTGCAGTTGGGGCTTCTAACCACATGAACGCACTCTAGGCTTCTTTGTATTGACTGCGCGTTCATAGCGGAAGTGCTCGTTCATGAATTGGAGCCCCAGCGCGTCCATGAACACAAACTATGACGCAAAATGCGTCACAGAAGCCCCACTACGTCACGTTTCAGAGGCGTTTCCAAACGCGGAAGTACGCTTCATGCGCTGGGTCAGCCTGGGTGAGCAACTCAATGCAAGTGGACGGGCGGGGATATCTGGTGTCCTCTCTATACTTATTATAACTCTGTGGGTTCTGCTTATAATGTGAGCACAAAGGGTGGGAAATAGAAAGCTGAGATTAAGAATAAAAGGGTTGCGTTTGTCATCGTGGCAGGTTGACGGAAGAACGCTGTGCACTCAAATAATCCTTCAGCAGCACACACACGCATTAATTAAAGCAGTGATCCTCAACCTTTTGAACCACCTAAACCCTCTAGTCTTAATAATGAAACAGACCTGAGTTACAGATGTACTCTCACCGCTTGTTCCCATCTGGGGGTCTTCAACAGGGCGTCCGGGACCCGTAGGGGGTCCTCAGAGTTACTAACCTATCTCTGAGGAGAACTCAGAATAGGGACATGATATGTCTTGTCTTTTAGTTCTACTGGATCTCTTCTCCAGTCCCTCTAGTCCATACATGGGCAACTGGCGGCCTAGGGGCCCCCCACCTTCACTTAATGCAGCCCTCAGGTTAATACCGGAACAATGACCTGCTTTAATTCCGTCAGTCTATATTAGTAGCTTAATGACTAGTATAGTAGTATTAAAATGTTTTTTTTTTATGTCCAATGTATTTGTATTTAAGTTCATAAAGTTAACATGAGTATATAATTAAATGTGTTTGAAATGAATTCCAATAAAAAAATAACAAAATAAAAGATTCCAATTCAAAAGAAGCAAAAAAATAGCGGATCTACAGGCTCAGCACGATGCGTTTTAGGCTTATAGATCTGCTATTTTTTTGCTTCGTTTGTCTGAGATACTAGAATGACAAAGTAGGACATAGCAATATGCAATGTGGCCCTCTGCAGTGAAGGTGGAAATATAGTGGCCTTCTCCATCATCAAAGTTGCCCACCCCTGTTCTAGTCCCTTCCAAACACGTTAGACTAGTTATTCGTTGAGGAAATTGTACATTGCATGTATATTTAATCTTAGTTTCAAGTCATCATAGTTTTCATTTCGTAGTCCGTCATTGAAATAAGGACATAGTTCTAGTAGACGAAATGAACACTGCTCGAGACCCAAATCTCCACTGTAAAATCTTCAGTGTTGTTGGAGGAGGACCCCCGGGGGGTCCGCAGACCCCACGTTGGGAAGCACTTAATTAAAGTGTCCATGCATGCAGGCTGATGGCCTCAGAGCAAGGGACGCTGCTTATCAGATTAATAGCCAGCACATTAAGCCATCAAACTCTTATCTCACACTAATCATCTCTACAGTATCACCACGTCTATCAAGGAATTCATTCATGGCCCATCAAGCTAAGTCCTGATTAGCTTGATCCTCAATGACGACCCAATGACGGCTGGCGGTTCGGGCACAGAGCAACTCCAAACAAGCGGAATCAATGCATTATAACCACATTTATAGTTTTTTCAAAGATATCTATACTATAATTTTGCGAATGTCTGTCTGAGTGAGTGAGTGAGTGTCTGTCTGAAACAGCGTTTCTCCTCAGTGGCTGGAGCAATTGATCTGAAATCGCATCACCATAAGCATATGAACACACCTAACATAACTGTGAAGCCCGTTTGTCACTTTCACAAATCGTATGCTGTATATTAGCATTTTTATGGTGTATCTATCTACTATCTATTCTGCATCTAGCATGAGGCACATCTATTCTGCATCTAGCTTGAGGCAAAATGTTTAACCAGCTCTGTGTGTGTGTGTGTGTGTGTGTGTGTGTGTGTGTGTGTGTGTGTGTGTGTGTGTGTGTGTGTGTGTGTGTGTGTGTGTGTGTGTGTGTGTGTGCAGGCAGGCAGGCAGGCAGGCAGGCAGGCAGGCAGGCAGGCAGGCAGGTGTGTGTGCAGGCGGGTGGGTGGGCGGGCGGGCTGGGGGGGGGGGAACAGTATCTCTGTAGCCATTAAACGAAACGGGTTTCTTACATTGATGCTCCTACATCATGCAAGCACCAGTTAAAGTTACTTTCCATCCCTCATATACTGTGTGCACAGTGCACATCCCATAACCCACACACTGCACATCATTTTGGAGCTCATATCTTTGAACGGGTAAGGGCTAGTTTTATAGATTACAGTAGGAGAGAGAGAGAGAGAGAGAGAAGGGGACTGACACGCAGCAAGGGTCCGTCGGGATCGGGAGTCGAACCTGCGACACGCTGTCGTGGCATCAGCAGCCCAGGTGCCCGGACGACTACCCCAGCTGTCCGGGCCATGCGTAACAATTTATAAGCAGGTTTATGCTGGTCATAATGCGTTATAAACTCAGTAGAACAGCACATTATAACAAGTAACACGCCGTAAGGGCGAGTAGCGACCACCAGGTCGAGGTGAAACAACATAGCTTTGTTTGCTACGTCACTCGTTACCTATCGTGTGGCGCTCCGCTGATTGCCCACAGCTGGGGCGCTCCAGTCGCAGACTCGCAGTTGTATTACACGCAGTTTCATGGACCCCTGTGTCTCTCTGCATGTGTCTGTCTGTATGACTAATACACAACACACGCTATGCTAATACACTATCGTGTGGTGCGTTGCTCGTTACCTATTGTATGGCATGTTGCTCATTTGCCCACAGCTGGGGTGCTGCTAGCGTGACTCACTCACAGACGGATGGACAGACATGAGCTGCAGTTGAAGGTGAAAATTTAAGTCCCGTAAAACACCTTTGATTGCGACTGTAGGTCGCCGTTTACTATCAGAACCGTCACATCTTGACCGTATCTGTCTGTCTGTATGGTAACGCTGACATCACTCCCTGACATCATGGGAACCAAATCCCTTTTATTGCCATACTGTATATGGAGATCCCTGTGATGCCAGGGGAACCAAATCCCTTTTATGCCCATATATGGAGATATGGAGTTCCTTGTGATGCCAGGGGAACCAAATCCCTTTTATGCCCACATATGGAGATCCCTGATGTCATCAAAATTAAGCCCATATCTGTGAATGCCAATATATAAGCATCATGGGAACCAAATCCCTTTTATTGCCATATATGGAGATCCCTGTGATGCCAGGGGAACCAAATCCCTTTTATGCCCATATATGGAGATATGGAGTTCCCTGTGATGACAGGGGAACCAAATTCCTTTTATTAACATATATGGAGATCCCTGTGATGCCAGGGGAACCAAATCCTTTTGGACAGATGGCCAAGACATGGCACGACCTCGCCCTTTAGGTCGCCTTACTGTCCAGCTTTGTGTTCAAGAATGTTCTGTTTAAAACCTCCCTCCCTTATGCATAGGTTACTAAACAATACAAGATTCACTTTGACAGCAAATTTCGTCCACCAGTTGGCTTTAGAACTATACAGTACAATACCGGTACATTGAAAGGCAAGCACATCGATTTTGTTGAAACTAGAAGCTTGAAGGGCGGCCGAGCGTCTAGTCGGGTGCCGGCCTACTCGGGAACGATGTAAATAGGGAATGAATGCCCCACCCTTTAATGCAAACCCCATTATAGCTGTTGTCATAGGACCCGTTTTGACCATCTGTTTGCCTGTGTCCATTTATGCCCATATATGGAGATATCATGCCCATAAATGGAGATATCTGTATGTCTGCGTCCATTTTATGCCCATATATGGAGATCTATGCCCTTCGGGCGGCCAAACGTCTAGTCGGGGACCGGCCTACTCGAGAACGATGTAAATAGGGAAACCCCCTTTAACGCAAACCCCATTTATCTGTTTGCCTGTGTCCATTTATGCCCATATATGGATCTGTCTGTGTCCATTGTATGCCCATATATGGATATCTCTGTCTGTCTTCATCTTGAGCAGTAATACGCAGCCTGCTTGCTTTGCCACCCATGGGGAATGATGCCCCTCCGGTTGTTAGGCAATACCCATATATGGAGATATCATGCCCATATATGGAGATATCTGTTTGTCTGTGTCCATTTTATGCCCATATATGGAGATATATGTATCTGCGTGTCTTTGTCCCTTTTATGCCCATATATGGAGATCTCTGCCCTTTGGGCGGCCAAATGTCTCGTCGGGAACGATGTAAATAGGGAATGAATGCCCCACCCTTTAACGCAAACCCCATTTATCAGTTTGCCTGTGTCCATTTTATGCCCATATATGGATATCTCTATCTGTCTGTCTTCATATTGAGCAATAATACGCAGCCTGCTTGCTTTGCCACCCGTGGGGAATGATGCCCCTCCGGTTAGATCTGTGACATCAGAACACGTCATACTGATGACATTCAATACGTAACCATGGCAATTTTTGTTGACTCATGTGGCGTACATGATGTCAGAGCCTTTTATGATGTGATGTCACAATGAGTCAGCACTTGCGCCGGTTTCCTCAGAAACAGCCTGATGTCAACAGTCATCTCCGCATACGGAGATTCCGAACGTTTCGTGCCGGTTCGGGAAAAATGTGCATCGGGTCGGGTCGAGGCCCGGCACTGCACTCCGCGCGAACGGTTCTCGAGATACGCGGATTACATCTACGCATACACGCTCACAGAGATTTCTCGCATTTATAGTAACTCTGTTACACCTGCAAATGTTCCTATAGGTCAAGCTCATCCTCAAACTCCTCAAAGTCCTCAAATGTGTAACCTCTCCCGTCACCCCCCGCTTCCTCCTTCTCCTCCTCCTCACCAGAGTCAGTCTCTGATCGACAGCTGTCAACCCTCCTCCTGTCCAATGGCGTCATTCCTTCATGTTCCGACCTGTGCGCAGATGAGCCGGGACTGGGTGGCACTTCCGCTTTGTGATTGGTCACCTCGGAGGCCTGGCGAACGATTTCCTCTCTCTTGACGCCGAATCTCGCCTTTGGTCGCTGCCTCTTTGGCTCGATCCCGTTTTCATTCGTTATCCTTCCACCGTCAGCCAGCTCGTCGTCAACCAGCTTGTTCCCGTTCGACCTGTTCTGCCTGCTCGTCGACCCCTCGTCTGACATTATCTCGCTGTGCTTCGTTTCGGTCGTGCCCGCACCGCCGTTGGGAGTAAACACCTCCTCCTCGTTGGTGTTCTTCCAGGCAGAGTTGAAGCACAGTTGGTCAAATAGCCCCAGGATGTCTTCTAGCATAGACGGGGGTCCAAGGTGAAGGAATCCAAGGACACAGAGTGCTGAATTGTGACGCTTTCCGGGCTTCCAAGGTCATCTGCTGCTTTCGGACTGTCGTGGTTGACCGTCGTCTGAGAGTGGATGGAGCCTTGCGTCTTCCCTCTCAGCTCAAGTACTGCATGGCCATGACTCGATAGGTCGCCGAAGAAGCTGCCTTCCCTGCCAATGTGCATGGTGTGGCGGCATTCGCCGAGCGGGGCCGAGATCATGGTCGGGTCCAGGCAACGTGCCCGGGACGACTTGAAACGGTGACGACGGAAACAAGGCATCGTGAAGGGGCATAGAGTAAATTGTAATAGTGTATGATCTCAAGTTCTGGGCCTTTATATGGGTATGGCTGAGTCATGGTGACACAAGCATGACGTCAGAGGTTCCCCCGTGACATCACGCCACGTCACCATATAACCATATAAGGAGTTCCCAATGCATCTACACCCAAATATGGAGTGTGTTGTTTAACTTTGCGATGTGTCGTCATGGCATCAGGCGCAAACAAATCAGTCTCCATACAGTATATGTGCACAAAAGGAGGCATGCCCATATATGGGCCCATATATGCCCATATATGGGCATATTCTGATGACATCAAGGATGGGCATAAAAAGGACAAAGAATGGTAGATACAGAGATCTCCATATATGGGCATAAAGGGGGCATGGACTGACAGATACAGAGATCCATATGGGGATACAACATGCCCATACATGGGCATATGATGATGTATGGGGAGTATACTGATGAAATCAGTGATCTCCATATATGGGCATAAAAGGGACAAGGACTGACAGATAATGGGATCTCCATATATGGGCATAAAAGGTAGAAAGGCTGTCAGATACAGAGATCTCCATATATGGGCATATCAATTGGATCGGACGTAGGTGAGAGCGGCCTGAACCTCTAGTCTTCTAGTACAGTGGTTCTCAACCTGTGGGTCGGGACCCCCTGGGGGTTCCCCAAATTATTTTGGGGGATCCCCAGATGATTAACTTAATGTGCAACATTGTTTTCTCACTCAACAGTTAACAAACCAACATAAAGTTTAAGTGTATAGAGGGTATCTGCACACTTCTAAAGTGACAATTTAAGTACTTTTTAATAAAATGACAAATGAAACATTGGCCAAATTGTCAAATATTATAGACGCAGAAATTGTGAAAATAGTATATCTACATGCTCACAACGCCTCACGTTGCAAGGTGTTGTGAGCATGTAGATCTGCTATTTTCACTATAGAACCGTGTAATGCCTCAAATCTTATTTATCGTCAGGGTGGGGGGGGGGTCCCCAGTTAAAATATGATTATTTTGGGGGTCGCGGTCTGAAAAGGTTGAGAACCACTGTTCTAGTATATAAATATGTATATATTACAGTATATACACGTATACAGTATATATACCAACTAGAGTCTAGTTGTTCTTCTGGTAATGAGGTACTAGTGAGGACCACAGATCTTTAGTGTAGCTTTGATGTCAGATTGCTTTCATAGTACACGGAGCGCACAAACCTAAATATCTCACTGTACATCTCCGCCGCGCAGTCTCCCTCTTCCGCCCTCCTCTTAGCCTACAGTTCAACTGTAGGGGGCTTTGTTCATTGTGGAAAACCTACACGAAACACAATTGAAAACTTGGCAAACGCCGCGGCCGATACAAAGTAACACAATCTGGACTGGGCGCTTTAAACTCTATCTTGGGCTAAGGTGGGCTTTTGTAAAGCGCCGGACAATGCTCCGCTCTGTTGAAGGCACCGAGGTTGATTTTCAGCTTTTAAGTGAGGACACAGGATACCTGCCTTTTCTCCCTGTTTGGTTTGAGGACAAACTTTCTTTCTCGAGGCCTTTTTTTTCTTCCTTTTTTTTGCACATGATAAGAGGACGCAACGTGACACGGGGGGTCAATGCCCTGAGTTCTAAGCTATAGCTCACATATAATTTATTTGACATCACTTTTCAGGGAACCTTTACGTTAAGTGGAGATAACCCAGGTGTTATGAAGTGGAGGTATCATATTCATAATTCATATATCTGCCTCTCCACCGTGTCTCGATGTGCAGATTCTGTACGTCCATCACTTTGAACATACTGTCATTGTATTTATCGCGTATGAACATACTGTAACGCGGGAACAACTGACAGCCTATTACCTGTCCCTGTATTACAACAGCCTATTGTGTGGGGGGTTACTCAGAGTAATGCGTCCTCATTGGCTCTCAGGTAGAGCGGACTGTATTATTTGTGCATTCTCCCAGCATGCTAGTCAGTTGTCTTCCGGATCCCAAAGTGTATGGACGTTTGAGTGAGTCTTCCTCCGTTTGTGCCAGGGACCACGGACTGACAGCCACCAAGTGCCTACAGACAGTGTGTGCGTTGTTGAAAGCCTACCTGCAAGCTGTATGTTGTTGCTGCCTGTGTTATTGCCGCCTGTTGTACTGCATTAATCCTGACGTTGTTGCAAGTAAACAGAGTTCTTCACTTCCTTGTTGTGGCATCATTGACCCGCCGTGCCTCCACCATAACACTACAGAAGTAAGTCCACGAAGTCCACAACAAATGGTGTCAGAATCGGGAATTACTGTTTTTAAAAGACGTTGATAAGAAGCCTGCACGCGAACTTTGTGGCCGCACCGAGGCCTGCAGCAGCAGCACCGTGCTGCGCTAAAAGCTGACGTCACGTTCCACCGGCCGGCTTCCAGGGTCACGTGACCGCTGTCCACTATAGTCCACTTCCACAAGAGACTAATAACATCGCCGCCGTCTCTGCCTGAACACCGAACGCCGATCTCCGCCTGGTCAGGTGAAGTTAAGGACAAAAAAAAAAAAAAAAAAGTTTGAAAAAAAAAAGAAAAAAAAAAGAGAGAAGATGGAGTCATTAAGCCCAACCAAAACAGCGAAGGAGTGGCTAAGCATCTTGCAGCAAACACAGCTACAAATTCAGCAGCAGCTAGATCAACAAATGCAGCAAATTCAACTGCAAAATCAACAAATGCAGTTGTGGGGGGAGACAGCCTGTACTCCCGCTTAATCCTCTGCTGATATTTGGAATGACATCTTCTTGTCTTTGGAGACAAGGGCTCGGGAATTTGGATGGAGCTATGAAGACAAGCTGGATGAGCTCTATGAGTGGCTGAGTGTCTCTGAGTCCGAAATGTGCTTTGTCTACTCACTGCCAGAGCATGTAAGGGAAGACTATGTGCTTCTCACAGACCAGCTGACACATCGCTACAGTCAGGTAGCCACACCAGCAGCACCACCACTGAAACAGGAAGGCCCCAGCCCAATGGTACCTGTCCCAGTGAATCATCTGCCTGCCCAGTGTGTGGTCAGCACAGGGGTGGAATCCCAGCAGCTCCGACTAGAGGGCTGGTCAGAAGACAAAACAACAGCCTGCCTCCTGAATGTGGAGACTGAAACGGGCTTCGACTTCTTGCTGACGACGTAGCCTTTGAAGAGGGAGGAGAGGTGTTCATTGGAGGTGAGCCGGTGCCCAGTTACATCTCCAGGAGGGCAGTGGAAGGAAATACAGTCTCCAAAGTGCTTTTCAAGAGCCCTCCAACCTTCCCACCCCAAAGTGAAATTAATATATGGGGTGAAAACTCTGAGCTTGGGGCTGCAGCAGTCCTGCGGCCAGCTGACCTGACAGACAAGCTTCCAGAGAGACTGCCCATCCTGCATCCTCCGGAGAGCCTACTCAGCTTGAAGCCGGCAGAGGGCCTGCCCATTCTGCATCCTCCTGAAGGCTTACTCAGCCTGAGTCCTCCGGGGAGCCTGCCCATCCTACTTCCTCCGGAGAGCCTAATCAGCCTGAAGCCTCCAGAGGGCCTGCCCATCCTTCATCCTCCGGGGAGCCTGCTCAGCCTGTGTCCTCCAGAGAACCTGCCCAGCCTGTGTCCTCCGGAGGGTCTACACAGCCTGCAACCTCCTGAGAGCCTACACAGCGTTCGATCTCCTGAGAGTCTACACAGCGTGAGACCTCCAGTGAGCCTACACAGCGTGCGACCTGAAACAACTCCACACAGCCTGCGTCCTCCTGAAACTCTGCACAGCCTACGTCCTCCTGACAACCTGCACAGTCCGCATCCAAAGAAACCTCCTGACCCGCCTACGGGACTCTACCGACACCTACCAGAGGCTCGGCACAGCCTACGGCCACCAGAGACTCTGTTCATCCTGCACCCATCAGAGCCTCAGGTCCTGGGCCAGACAGAGAGGTTCGGAGTCTTCCCAGATGACTGCGGGAAGTGGGCCGGTGGACAGGCTTGCCCACTACCAGGATAGCTCTGATTGAACTGAGGCATTGATTTGGACACCAACAGTTCTAGAGGTGTCATGGACATTTGTTGAGTTTAATTACGTGAGTGATTTTTGAAGAAACTGAGTTCTGTTTAAGTGAAAGTTCAACAGTATTGCATGCCTGCTGTGTGTTCTGTTATTGTGTTTTGTGAAATGCTTTCTGTAGGTTAACTTTAACGGAAGATGCTGAAGGGACTCAGCAGTCTAGAGGGGGGGTAGTGTAACGCGGGAACAACTGACAGCCTATTACCTGTCCCTGTATTACAACAGCCTATTGTGTGGGGGGTTACTCAGAGTAATGCGTCCTCATTGGCTCTCAGGTAGAGCGGACTGTATTATTTGTGCATTCTCCCAGCATGCTAGTCAGTTGTCTTCCGGATCCCAAAGTGTATGGACGTTTGAGTGAGTCTTCCTCCGTTTGTGCCAGGGACCACGGACTGACAGCCACCAAGTGCCTACAGACAGTGTGTGCGTTGTTGAAAGCCTACCTGCAAGCTGTATGTTGTTGCTGCCTGTGTTATTGCCGCCTGTTGTACTGCATTAATCCTGACGTTGTTGCAAGTAAACAGAGTTCTTCACTTCCTTGTTGTGGCATCATTGACCCGCCGTGCCTCCACCATAACACTACAGAAGTAAGTCCACGAAGTCCACAACAATACTATACCGATGGCCAAAACGCAAAACCTTTTATCTGTAAATTTCATGATTTTTGGATTTCACTTGAAATGAGGACAATAGGCTATGCTGCACAACACATGGTCGGTCTGTCTGCAAGATCGTTCTGCCCCTCATTTAGCAAAAAAATGTCATGTGACTAGAACGTGAGATTTGACAGGTTTGGCAAAAACTTGGCAAAATAATTAAGCTCAAAACCTCCCATCTGCCTTGCCTTGTTGATTACTAATGATTGGTGTCAGGTGGTGAAACCTTTGATAAAGAATGTTAATGGTAATACTTGTAACAGACCTGTAGAATGTCTTGATCTCAATTAGGTGCTGTAAAAAGTGTTATTTAACAAAAAAAAGTTGCCTAACTATTTCTAGGTAAAAACCAACCTAGAAATGGTTTGGTTTTGGTGTTGAACACACATTTTCTTTTTCATTTTCCCAACTTTTTTCAGATAGGAGGTTTTGCGTTTTGGCAATCGATACTGCTGATTCTACAAATGCCTTCTAAATCTGTGGTTCTCAAACATTTTCATATCAAGGACCCCCAAAATGATATGGCCGTGGACACCCAACTGAAAATGTTTTGTGCCAGGAAGAGAAGATTTGTTTTAAAAAAAAAATCTAAACGATTCAAAATCTGTCAAACACTTTAAAGAGTGTAAAAAGAAAAGCAGATGTGGCACAAAGTGACACGCTGTGAGCTTGTATGTCTACTATTTTTAAACCACTGTTCTAAACCATTGAATGAAATCCAAAGAGTTCTGAAAAACATGTCGTCGTTGTCGGGTGGAAACCTTCTACGTCCAAAACCGTCTGTTTTGTATTTATCATTTTAAAAGTTATTTAAACTAGATTTAAACCAGATCTACAAGCACAAGCTGTTTTCACTACTTTTGTGCGACGGCCTTGTATGATAAAGCACGGCTTTACTTTGCGAAAAATGTACAAATTTGAAACTTGGAGATACGAGGTTTCTGCCCGACAGTGACGATATGTTGCTATATATATAGCTAAAATCTGAAATGATACCGAAGCTTTCCCGGTTTTAATGGCTAAAACTCTACATGCATAATTGTAGGGTCTATGCTTGGTCTTCTCTTTCTTTCCCTCAGCGCCAAAAAATAGCCGATATACAAGATTGCGCGTTATGAGTTCATCAGATCGTCTATTTCAGGGGTCTTCAACGTTTTCAGGCCGAGGACCCCTTAGTCGAGAGAGAGATGAAGCAGAGACCCCCACAACCTGTTAATAGATTCCATATAGTTTCATTGTTTGACAGCACAATCTTAGTGTATTTTGAATTCATATCAATTTGTGTTTTCAGATATTTAACCACTTGATCTGTCAATATTAAATGAACAAATTCGACCTTTTACTATGTACTTAGTCTGCTATTTATCCCCTTTTGGGAGAAATTTGGAGGACCCCCTGTAGTAACTCTGAGGACCCCCTAGTGGTCCCAGAACCCCTGTTGAAGAACCCTGGTAAATTTTCTGATGAATGTTCCCCTATTATGACATAACAAGGCTCATGTTGTTACTCGCACTGCTTCTAGCTAGTCATATTTTGCACATATTATAATACAGTACATGGCGGTCTGCTGAATTTGCCCCCTTTCCGGGGTTTCCGTCTATTCTTATTAGCAATCCGAGACTTAAGTGCTTCATGTTTTGAGGCTAAATACTTGTGCTTTCTACAGTAGCGCTGCATGCAGGGGTGTCACACCAAATTCTGGGCCCTGGGTACAAGGATTCACTGTGGGCCCCCCATGAATGGGAACGCATTATTATGCATTATTTTGTGCTTTAACCATTGAAAAATTGCAGATATACAAGCTCACAGTGCGGCACCGAGTGCCGCGCTGCGAGCTTGTTGATCTGCTATTTGTGCAGGTCTTTGAATTTTTTGACACGATTATGTCTTCTAAATCCTTCTAAGGTTTTTTCTTTTTAAAACCTATGTTTCTATGTCAGTGGTGCTCAAACCTTTTTCATGTGAAGGACCCCCAAAATGATATGATATGTATTTGGCCACGGACCCCATCTCAAAATATTTAGTTCCAGGGACCCCCAGAAGCAAGTTTAGTTTTTCAAAGATTTGCACACATTTTCACATCTTTTCACAAATAGCTAAAGTATAAAATAATTAAGGCCCCTCAGTCCCACTTTCCCCCCCAGTGTGACGGCCCTGGCTACCTGTATCGCGTTACCGGCATTTGTACTGAGCCAATACCCCTTTAGGGATCAATACATTTATACTATCTTTTAACTTTTTTTCCCCCCTTTATTCTTTCTTTACATGAGAGCTTTTGAGATGCTGTAAGAGCTTGTAACATGACACCGGGTCACCTACTGTATATAGTCAGTTCAAACACATTTGAACCACATAAGGGGGTTTTGGGTTGGAAGGAGGGGGGGGGGGACGTTAAGCCGGAGTTTCCACAAGTTAGGACACCAGATATGCACATTTTCGACTGTTTATTTTTGAGCGCAAACTTTCTTTCCTTTTGAACCGGGGGAGCGGAGAACTCTTTGAACCTCGCAAAAGATCTCTCGGGCAATATAACGTTTTCTCTCTCTCTCTCTCTCTCTCTCTCTCTCTCTCTCTCTCTCTCCTCGATGACTTCTTCTTCCCCACAAAAAGGGGATTAAAATGTCGTATACATCAACCCCAGAGCCCCGTCGCTCACCGCACATCTAACCTGTAATTTGACCGGTGTAAATACATGCAGTGTTACCCAGCGCGCCGCTCAGATGTGGCTTTTTTACTTTTGTCAACCACGCGGCCCCCCAAAGGCCCCTGCGTATAAAATATAACCCCCCCTTCCCCCCTCCCCCTCCTCACTCCCCCCACACCCCCACCGCATAACCACAACCTTTGTGTTCCGTCGCCATACGTCGTACTCCAAGGAGGAAAGAAGATGAAGGAAAAAAACACTTGTTGATGTGTCCGCTAAATCCCCCGTCGGAGGGTTTCGGGCGTCAGCGTCTACAAAGACCCCCCTTTTACACACATGCGCGCACGCACGAGCTCACACACACACACGCACGCACGCACGCACACACGCGCGCACGCACGCACATAGACCACCACACCACTCCTTGACTTTAAATCCTTTACCATAACATTCATACTACTCCACATATCAGTCAAACAGGGGTTTTATGCCACAAGTCAGGAGGCTCAAACAAAAGAGTCTATTCAAAAAAAAAAGAAGGGAAAAAAAAGAAGAAGAAAAAAAAAAAGCTACGCCGCCAGGCCGCTAACATGGATGTTTGTTTACGCAGGTTAGCCCGCCGCGGTGCTCCAGAAAACCCTGTTAGCGGGGAAGGCAGCGGCGGGCCACCGCACCGCGCATCAAATATTGAGCAGCTCCTTCAGCCGGAGTTTGTTTTTGCACCACAGACGATGTTAAAGAGTGTCCTTGCTGACCTCAAGTTGTGGGGGCTTTGTTCTCCGAGCTACACACACACGCACGCGCGCACGCACACACACACACACACACAGCCTGTCAGAGCTGGAAGAGCCACGACACTGGAGCATCTGGACACGTGCACACACGCGCGCGCGCACACACACACACACGCAAGACGCACACATCTGGACAGACACACCATCTGGACAGACGCTGAGGTCCAGTCCCAGAGCTGTTCCATATGTCTAGCCACACGCCCTGAGCAACCTGATGACGTGTGGATACGCACGCACGCGCCCACACACACACACACACACACACACACACACACACACACACACACACACACACACACACACACACACACACACACACACAGAAGAGGACAGAGAAGCAAATACCCACACAGACAGACAGACTGACTGGGCTGTATACAGTACAGTATATGTATACTCTTAAGCCCCTTTTTGACTGCAGCTTTAGCAAGACACTACACAACACCATGGTTAGTACCGCTTTCACACCACTCTACCCAGGCCCAGGTAGTGGAAAACCTGGCACAAGTGGGCGGTGTGGAGTGGAGTGGTGTTGGGCCATGTCAGTGGAAATTGGGGCTTTATAGCTGTATCTTGCAGTTCTTCTTTTGCTCTGAATCTGTACCTTAACTGCTGTGTTTTGCCTCATGGTGACTGAATTCCCTCACGTGGGATCAATAAAGGTCTATACCGAACAGATGGACGTGCAAACAGACAGATGCACATCCGTATCTAGAGATTGTTCACACTAGATGTTTTGGTCTCTATAAAAAGTGGTGTGTAGGTATTTCTGTCCATATGAGTACGGTGTATGATGAAGCACACATCGTGCGAGGCGCTGTGTGCTTGTAGATCGTCTATTTTCACTATTTTAAATCACTTTTAAAATGATAAATACAAAACGGTTTTGGACATACTGTACAAGGTTTCTACCCGACAACAACGATATGTTATTATCGTGAAAAATATTCCCAAAATGTAAATTAGAGGTTGATTTATGATTTATGGCTATAAAACCTTACAAAAACATTTAAAAAAGTCCTCTGATTAGGACTCCTACAACAACACCTGATTTTTTTTTCTTCTTTTTTTATTTTTATTTTTTTTGGCAAGTAGAAATTAATTTGGTCCTTACAGGGTTAAAAATAACATATTTGGACACTTTTGAATAGTCTGGAACTTCACTAACTAACATAAATCTGGCACAAAACATTTTCAGGTGGTGGTCTGTGGTCAAACAAATATGAAAAAGTTTGAGAGCTACTGATCTGCACTACAAGCAGGGACATGCTGGGCCCCTGATTCAGCCCGGGAAAAAGAGTTGGAGAGGCCGATACTCAAAGATTTGCCATTTCAGATCATGACAAGTGACAAGCCAGTGGGCCAATTACATGAGTTAAATTTTGTTGTTGTCGGGTGGAAACCTTGTATGTCCAAAACCATTTGTTTTGTATTTATCATTTAAAAAATGATTTAAACTAGTGAAAACAGCCGATCTACACACAACGCCTCACACCGCGAGGCGTTGTGTGCTTGTAGATCTGTTGTTTTCACTACTTTTGTGCGATGGCCTTGTATGATGAAGCAGGGCTTTGCTGTGCGAAAAAATTTACACATTTGAAACTTGAAGATACAAGGTTTCTGCCCGACAGTGACAATTTACTTTGTTGACTGCCCAGCCCCCCAAAATGGAACAAAGGCCGACATTTTATTTTAAATTTTTTCCTAATGGCCCCGGCCTGGACCGGCCGGGAATGAACCGGCCGTTCGGGAGTCATCCCGCTTTTCCCAATGGCCAGCACGTCTCTGACTACAAGTGTCCGCTGACGCTGCCAAAGTGTCACAGTGACATCCATAAAGGTTGTTCCAGGGGCGTTGCACTGCTCCTGACCCTGACGTGGGGAGTGTCATCTTTCTGCTGTGTACAACACCCGTTCTGCTCATCAGATTCCCCTGAAAAAGTCCAGAAAAAACAAATACCACGCTTGGTTTGTCGTCATCCATGGTCTGCTGGAACGGCCAGAGACTGGAACGACCTGCAAAAAGACTTTTCTAAAGTCATCTTTTAAAGACTCCTGATGGAGAAATGTTGCTCTGTCTGTTAGACACTTGGTAGACGCTTGCTTGTTTTTATTTATTAACCTACAACTATACTATTAACATTTGTTTTTGCAAAGAGCCTTTGCTTGTAAGTTTACATGCAATTATGCTCGCCCGCATGCAATATTTATCGTCAATTAATGTCCGCCCCCACCATGTCTCATATGCATATGTATATATGTTGACGTCCTTCTTTTTTGCAATTTCTTTTTTAAATATTTAGGTAAGTCTAAATAGTCAAATTAGCTGGAACCCCTGCGGTCGCTATTCAACCTTAGGGAGTGTTACTTACTGTGTGTGTGTGTGTGTGTGTGTGTGTGTGTGTGTGTGTGTGTGTGTGTGTGTGTGTGTGTGTGTGTGTGTGTGTGTGTGTGTGTGTGTGTGTGTGTGTGTGTGTGTGTGTGTGTGTGTGTGTGTGTGTGTGTGTGTGTGTGTGGTTGCATTTTGCTTGGGCCTCTTCCTCACTCCCTTCACAGGTGTTACCAATGATACTAATGAAGGCTTTGTTCCATTTAATGACAAGGGCCCCCATAACTCTGAGATGTTCAAATGGAACCAAATGGACCCGTAAGTCCATGTGTACACTCTCAGAGTTACACAAAATGTAAAGGGCCAATTGGAACCCCCTCAAGGAACCGTGAAGTCCCTGGACCCCACTTCGAGACCCACTGGTTAGTGTGTCCAGTGAGCCAACATGCTCAATATCAGCACCCTGACTCTTGTTTGACGGGAATGAAACCAAAGCCTTCATTAGAATCATTGGTAACAACTGTTAAGGAAGAGGCCCAGTTTGTGATATGCTGCGAGATCTCTCTCTCTCTCTCTCTGCCTCCCAGTCAGTGTGTAGGCCCTGACACAGCAGTGCTGTGCAGTACACGTTTGGTGACGGCTTACAGAACACTCTCGTTCATCATTCTTGTACACTTATCGCACTTGGTGTGAACTAGGTCCAGGCCTTCATTTTTGGCCTGAAAATGAAGGCCTGGACCTAACTGAGCCCTAACTGGGCCGGCCCGAGGCCCTACCCGGCCCGAAAACGTCGGGTGGGTATGGTGGGGAAATCGCGCTCTTTCGAACGACCATCATTTAGACCGGAGGATTAGCGACTCACCCCACGGAGGTTAGAGTCGGGTGTCGAAAAGATGACAGCGACACGCTCCTGGGTATGGTCGGGTATGGTCGGGTTTACAAAGTAATAGTAATAAAATAATAATACAAATATATTTAATTTTTTCGGACAGAATTTGAGAACTCTAGTGTGAACTGCCCTTTTTACTAAATCCCTGTGTGCCAGTCTTGTGAGTCTTCTCTTTTCTTTCTTGAACTGCGTTACTGTAACCATTGAGGTGATTGATTGAATACTTTATTAGACAGGTGTTTTGATGAAAGCGGTAGAGATCAAACATGTCCGTCCAAAATCCCATCCTCCCATACTTTTCAAATGGGTTGACATCTGGTGAAAGGCATAGCATAATGGCAAGGCAAGGCAATTGGGTGCGTACCGGACTAATGGGACGTCGGACTATCGAGATTTTGCCAGACCAATTTTTATTTGTATAGCACATCGCAACAACAAGGCAATTCAATGTGCCGCTACACAGAACATCAAGCAAAGGAAACACAATAAATCACTAATACAATTATAAGAGGTAAAAAATGAATAGATACTGTTACAGTACAGAGGAGAAAAGAAGAGAGACAAAAGGTCAGATCAAAGATCAAAGGCAAAAACAAGAAAGGTCTTTATTAGTTTTAAAAGAAATAAGTGGCAGCAGACCTGCAGTCTTCTGGGAGTTTGTTCCAGATATGTGGTGCATAAATACGAGTGTGATTCACAGGCATGTTTCATACTCCGCAAAACATTCATTGACTGACAGCTGGTGTAAAGTAGCTTTACAATTAGTACAATTTAACCCTCTAAGGCCCAAATATAGAAATACTTGAAATAAAAAATTGAAAAAAATCAGATGGTGTTGTAGGAGTCCTAATCACAGGAAAATGTAATGTTTTTTTCAAAAAAATGTTTTTGTAAGGTTTTATAGCCATAAATCATAAATCATAAATCATGCTCTAATTTACATATGGGGGATATTTTTCACAATAATAACATATGTACATGTTCTAGACATTCTAATGATCACCCAAAAAAATAGTACAGGCATTTTACTTATGTTTTTGTGAGGAATAGCTTCCATGAAAAAGTGAAATGTTGTTCGTCAAAACTCTGGAATGTCAGCGGGTGTGGCGGGTGTGAATGTCAGCCCCTGTGGGGGGTATTTATATGCAAATATTGTGGCCAATGGCATTGTAATACTAAACAATAGAATCCAATGGTGATGTTTAGGTGGTAGGGGGAGCTAAAATAAAATGATTTAAACCTTTTTTTGGATAAAATACAAACGTTGTAATATTACAACAGTGGGCCTTAGAGGGTTAAAAGTATTTCACATTTTCAATACTTCTCTCCACTATATCTCAGAAGCAAATATTAATTGTACCTTTAATTACTAGTTACTTTGCAGCTTTGTATTATTGCGCATTTACAATAAAAAAAAAAACCTGCAGATCCTGTGCTTGCGTGCGTGTGTCAGTCACAGGGCGTGACACCTCAGTGGTTAAAGAGACAACGTGAGCAAACATCTACATTAGTCTGTGTGGTCTTGAAGAGCTAAATTGAATTATCTCAACCGCCATAATTCAATAAAAGGTCTGCTTACATTCCGAGTGTATTCCGAGTTAATATATACAGTAGATGCATGATTGTATCACGTACGGAAACCATCTTGTTCTGCCGGGTTTCATATGAGAAGTTCAGATAATAAATTCCAGGATGAAAAAAATCTCTGCCTTCTGATAAGTGTATTCTGCCACTGCCAAGGACGTGCTGGCCACATTCCCTGCCGGTCCAGGCCGGCCATTAGGAAAAAAAATTAAATTAAATGTTGACCTTCGTTCCATTTTGGGGGCTGGGCGGTACATCGTCACTGTCGGGCAGAAACCTTGTATCTCCAAGTTTCAAATTTATATATTTTTTCGCAAAGCAAAGCCCTGCTTCATCATACAGTATAAGGCCGTTGCACAAAAGTAGTGAAAACAGCAGATCTACAAGCACACAACGGCTCGCGGTGCAAGGCGTTGTGTGCTTGTAGATCGGCTGTTTTCACTAGTTTAAATCATTTTTAAAATGATAAATACAAAATAAACGGTTTTGGACATACAAGGTTTCCACCCGACAACGACTCAACAACTCATGTACAGTAATTGGCCCACTGGCTTGTCACTTGTCATGATCTGAAATGGCAAATCTTTGAGTAGCAGCAGCGCTATAGAGAGAGGACTCCATATAGCACGCAATGAGGGCCTCTCCAACTCTTTTTTCCCGGGCTGAATCAGGGGCCCAGCACGTCCCTGGCCACTGCAGTTCAACAGGAATGGAGAAGAGTATTTTCTCCAAAACTCCGCTCCTCGGTGTGACTGTGCCAAAGTAAATGTTGAATTCCGGACTTTTTGTGGTATTGATACTTTTACTTGGGTAAAAATTGTGACTACTTTTTCCACCACTTGTTTGTTTGCAGCAGCCTTCCACTGACTCTAAGGAGACCAGTTGATGCAACCCATGGCATGCAACCCATGGCAGGATAATGCCCCCCCCCCCTCCTCCCCACAGCATAACAGAGCCATCCTGCCTCGCTGTGGGAGTCAAGCATTCAGGTCAGTACACCACACATGCACTCATCTGATCATGATCAGTTTTGTCCCACACATGTCTGTAGATCAGAGCCCTATGTTCTTCTTTTTGCAACAAACTGAACATGTGCATTGTGTCTTTGTAATGAGGGCTTTATTCCCCCGCAACCCCACGGTGACATCTCTCTCTGTGTAGTTGTTGACAGACTATTGTTGCTGACACGGCCTGATCACATCCGACTTTGGGGCTCTCAGATCAGTGCAAAAGAGTTGCTCTTCTGTTCCTTACATATTGTACTAATGCCCGGGCATCACTCTTAGCGAATGTGAGGCGTTTGACCACAATTTCCCCAGCCCTAAATGCAGATGTCTTGCTTTCATCACGTGTTCCTAGTGAAACACTAGCCAGTTGATCGCTCTCTGTGATTGAAGCCGTCGCCCATCCGTGCCCCAACAGGGAACCTTCTTTCAAATTCACTTTGATCTGTTTTTCTTATGCCTTCTTGATCCGAAAACCGAGGTTAGCTGGGTCTGCTCTGCATTTTCGAGTGGTGCCAGTGTAACGCCAGGGATTCGAACTCAGGTCTCCCGTGTGAAAGTCTAACAGCTTAACCACCAGTAAAGCTGGCCATACACTAGCCGATAATCGGGCCCGACTGAATCGGGTAGAATTAAACACTACAGGATCATTTTTTCAGATTATTTTACCAGATAATCTAAACGGACTCAGACTAGCCGTTTTGAACAGTCGGGCGCTCCGCACGCTACAGGATTCTATCCCGATTGAGTCGGGCTCGCACACAGCAATAATAAATAATATAATGAATACAAGATGCCACTGGGGTGTTCTGAGAGCTGTGCTTTGCAACACGCACGCACACGCACATACAAACACATGACGTTATCCACTGACTCAACACACAACACCGCCTCACGCAACGAAAAAAAAAAAGCTTCAATATGGAAGTTGTGTCCTATTTTGACGATAGGCCTATGAGTTCACTTGACACGTTTCATGTACATCCAACTCTGACATCCCCTCTCTCTCCTGCACTAAAGCACCGCTCCGTCCTTCTCATGGCTGAACAGGCTGATGGTGCCTGATTTATGATTAGTCGTATGACTGTGTAGCGCACCCAGAACAAGATCTCCAAGACCAAACTGTGTCTGTCCCGTGCCACGTTGTAAGCTTGTAGATCAGGATGGGCGTGTACTTCTTTGACTCCTAGAGATGGGATTTATGGTCCTTTGAAGTGAACCGGATCTCTGGGATCCGTTCCTTTCAAAGAGCCGTTCAAAAGACTGGCTCATTAGTTACTTTGTAGATTTGGATTATAATTACAAATAACTTCAACCCTATATACATTTATTTCTGCCATATATAGGTAGGCCTACATACCTGCCATTTGTTGCATTGTGAGCTTGTAGATCGGCTATTTTCAAAAGATTTTTCTACATTTTATTCATTGGAAAATCTGTGAAACAGGACATTCTGCCTACTTTCTACTATTGGTACTCTGTAGGCTACATTAATTAAATATTGAATGATACCAATACGTTTGTACTTTTACTCAAGTAGGCTATATTAGCATTCCAGAAACCTCTACTTGTGGCAGAGTATTTCCACATTGATTGCAGTAGGCTATTTTCCCACCACTGTTCATTAGAAAGGAACGGCTCCCTACTGCGAACCGGATCCCATCGTTCATTTCAAAGAGCCGTTCAAAATACTCGATTCGTTCGCGAACGTCCCACCTACTTGCAAGGGATGTGTGCTGGTCGCGGTCTTTTGATTGATTGATTGAAGAATTTATTAGAAGTTTGCAATAGAAAAAAGTACAGTTTCATGACAGTACAAATCACTGGTACAAGGTCAACTAAAAGGAGATCCTAGAAAGCCGAGGCTTATTTCCACAGGAACCACACTTTAAGTATCTCATATAACATTGAAAGACAGACGGATAGAACATAGTACTTTATCTAGGATAATATCAGTTTCAAAAGCATAACATCAAATACTACAAAAGGCAGAATACAAGAATACAAGAATACTTTCTTCTGTATGTTTGATATGCGCTGCCGTTGAGTTTTAATTTAAATCCCAATCATTCATGATACAACCTGATGGACGGACGGACGCTATGAAAAGTGTGTCTGTGTGCGGGCGCGCTTGTGTGTGTGCGTGTGTGTGTGTGCGTGTGTGTGCGTGTGCGTGTGTGTGTGTGTGTGTGTGTGTGTGTGTGTGTGTGTGTGTGTGTGAGAGAGGCAGAGGCCGGGAGAGGTGGAGAGAAAAAAAAGAGATGGATCTGTCACTCAGTCAGATGTATGCTCAGAGACTTGCGTCTATCAGCGGCTATTTTCTCTCAGTCCCCTGCTGCCCTTCCAGTCTTCCAGACAAGTACTGATCCAGGAAAATATCAAACATGTTTGAAAAGAGTCGGGCTACCCCCGATCGTCCTCCGAGCCACTCGGCTGGGCACCGAGTGGATCTGTGAGACCTCACGCTAGACGACGTTCATGCCCGATTGTCGGGCCCGTTTCAGTCGGTGGCAGCCCGATTGTCGGGGGGGTAATTAAATAGCCCGATTATCGGCTAGTGTGCGGCCAGCTTAAGACTCCCTAATCGGGAGATAAGTGACCGTCAGGTTGCATGTATGCACAAATTGGCCTTAACAACCACTTCGACCGAAACCGAAGATTTCGGTCAAAAGGTCCTTTTCGACCATAAAATTATGTCCCTCGGGACTTTGAAAAGTCAGAAATGTTCATGTCGGAAAACACAACTCACCAAACATTTCGGTCGAAGGCCTTCATGGTGGCACTAGAAGACGGTCATGTGAGAAATCAGGGGTGGAGGTTGTGGTTTGCCAGCCAAGGAGTGTGTGTGCAAAGTTTGGCATGGATAAGGGGCAATGGTGCCGGAGATAAGAATAGGGCCAAAAGTGTGACGTGACATGACGGACAGACAGACAGCCGGTGGAGGTTTTCTATGTAACTAGCGACCTAACGGTCGCAATCAGACCAAAGGGATATCCCTATGAACCGGGGGAGATACTAGACTTTTGAGGCCATCAGGCTGAGGCAGTGAGTCACTTTGCTACACCAGCCGCTCCAACACTTGACCGAGTGTGTATGTCTGTATGTCCATTATGTCTGTATGAGCACGGCCTCAACTGCTGCAATACCACTGGGTGACCTATACCTTCATGAGGCGCTGTTTTGCAGCTTTGAAGTGAATGGACAGGAAATATTGCTTATGTACAAGCTCACAACGCGTGGCATAGCTAGCTTAGCGCAGCTAACACAAGGCAGCAGATAGGGTCTAGCCCTGCTCAGCTATGTAATTTTTTCTCAGCAGCAAACTTGTGAGGAACCAACCAGGGGAGGGTGTATCATCTTTGCTGTTACATTCCACTGTGTTTGTATCGTTCCAAAGTGTGTTTCTTGGGCTACTCTGATTGATTGTGGGTCTAACCAATAGAGTCCATTTGAATCGTTTTTGTAACCGCCCCCGGAATGATTTTTTTAATGGCTGACCATCAGACTATATCCATGCAGTGTGATATTGTCTGGCTATGCGAGGCTATGGCATAGTCTCACGTTGTGTGCTTAGATGCTTAGAGCGTGAAGTAAAGCATTCATTTCCGATTGTTTAAAAACATTACGGTAACACTTTCTATGCATCCCATGTATGAACACATGCATATTATACAGTACATGTGCATGCATAGTTAAATGCCCAATATGAGAGCAGGATGTCATCCCATGGCTTTAGTATCGACTCTTGTCAACTTGGCTGTAGATATAGCCTATAGATACCACCACTAATAGCATGTGACAGCTTGCATGGTTTTGGTATGCGTTTGAAATTCAATAATTGTTTGATTTTCCTGCGTGGATTAAATGATTTACAGTGCATTAACCTCATCCCTTCTCCACATGAGAAGTGTTACATTGTGTGCAGCATTTCTGTGATCCTAAAAGTATTATTAGAAATGATCGTACAAATGTACTGTGTAATGACCTGTAGCACAGCGGTTCCCCAAACTCTTTCATGGTTCAAGGCCCACTAGAAAATCTCCAACATGTTCACGGCCCACCCATCTGACCACTTAACATGACCTGTTAATGTTCAGATGGGTGGGCCACGTGCATTTTCAGACACGTTTATTTTAGTGATCGATCAATCGATTGTTGTTCCAGCTTGGATCAATGGAACTAACGTACGTTAACTAGTTTACCCCAAAAAATCGATTAGACACCCCATGGAGACTTTTACTAGAATATAAAAAATGTTGGTAGTGAACTATCCCTTTAAGTTCCTATTCATCGGCATCTTAATGAAAACAAAACTTTCAATGCTTTAAAGAAGGAAGAAAAAAAAACAGACAAAAACAAAGCATGACCCATTAAGACCTGAGGCCGATTCTAAAAAACATTCTTGCTGTCTTGGTTCTCAATTTTTGGTTAAATATTTTGTTCCAGGAACCCCCAGAAGCAAAGATTTAAATTAGAAATGTCCGCTTAAAAAAAAAATATATACATACAGTATAGGATTTGCACACATTTTCACAATTTTTCAAATAGCAGACCTACAAGGTTATACTATTATATTATCAGCTTTTTTTTGAATGTTCACCCAATGTGCTAAATACAGTACAGTATGTGGCCTAGCTAAAATCTAAAATGACACAGATGCTGTCCTGTTTTTTCTTTTCTTTATATATTAATGTTACAGTACCTTATCATTAAAATCTCAGTGTTTTACCAAGTATTTTGGGGCCCACTTGCAATATCCTCACGGTCCACCAGTGGGCCCCGGCCCCACAGGTTGAGAACCACTGAATTATAGGATCGTTGTTCACATAGAGAGAGGAGGGGACAAAACAATAATTCAAAAGGATCCATGAAACGTACAAATGTAAACATGGCTCAATACAAGAGGTGCAGTTCTATCTGTTCTCATTGACATTGTATTGACTTTGTGTTGTGTGATGCCAATGGAGGGTGGGGCAGCAAGCAGGAGGCAGGAGCGTTGGTTGGTCGGTTGGATTGTGTGTGTGTGTGTGTGTGTGTGTGTGTGTGTGTGTGTGTGTGTGTGTGTGTGTGTGTGTGTGTGTGTGTGTGTGTGTGTGTGTGTGTGTGTGTGTGTGTGTGTGTGTGTGTGTGTGTGTGTGTGTGTGTGTGTGTGTGTGTGTGTGTGTGTGCGTGCGTGCGTGCGTGCGTGCGTGCGTGCGTGCGTGCGTGCGTGCGTGCGTGCGTGCGTGCGTGCGTGCGTGCGTGCGTGCGTGCGTGCGTGCGTGCGTGCGTGCGTGCGTGCGTGCGTGCGTGCGTGCGTGCGTGCGTGCGTGCGTGTGACTGTGCGCGCTTGTATTACTATACCTGTGAGGACCAAATGTCCACAAGTATAGTAGAATATTTGAGAAAACAGACGTTGTGAGGACCTCACAAGAAAGACGGTTGTCTGATTTTTAGAGACGGGTTTAGAATTAGGAAAAGTTTCAGGTTGGATGGCAGTGGTGGAAAATGTACTCACTATATTTCACTTTCAAAAAAACTTTTGGTCATTTTGTTTATTCAATAACTTTCATTTATTTTTAATCATTTTTAGGGAAATATATCAATAAAAATAATAAAGATAAATGAAGAAAAAAATTCGAGAAAACACGGCCTGCTCACGTTTTAGGGTGGCATCAGGAGTCAGGAAAAAGGATGGGTGTTTTCATTGAATCTATCATGGTTAAAATGGAGTTTGAAGTTACAATGGGTTTGTATAGGAAGGGGGCATGTCTGACAAAATTAATATCAAATATCTAAATACTGAATCAAGCAACTCAAAGACCAGGGTGCCCCCAAAAGCCTGAGTAGACGATAACATGACTGGAAACATGATTGGAAAGAGAAATATCATATAACAATAATATACCAGTAAGACTCCCTAATCGGGAGATAAGCGACCGTAGGTGGCTTATCTCCACAAATAGGGCAAAAATGTGTTTTTCCAAAATCTTCCTGATCCATGTTGATGACATGAGTGTAGACATGCTGTGTAGTGATATTCGTGATTTTAGGGCAAAAACTGTAGGAGCAGTGTCCAAAAATGTGTTTTAAAAATCGGCCTGAAGGTGGCGCTAGAATAGGGCCATGTGAGAAATGAGGGGTGGGGTCTCCGCCTTGCCTTGGCGGACGAATAGGTACCGGCCCCGGCTCTCCCGGACGCTCCTAGCCCGAGTTACAGCATTTTATGTGCGCTGCAGTGGCAGGGGGTCCTCCACTGGGGGCGCCACCACTTTTGCATCCGTTCTGGAGCACCAGGAGTCGGTGGTCCCCGGGAATTCCCCGTGAGCAGCCCCGTTGGGGTGGTCATTTGGTCATTTTTGCACATTTGGTCATTTTTTACATCTGGGGGTCCCCCAGGGACCTGGGGGTCCCTAGGGCTCCGGGGGTCCTTGGAGGTTGTAGTTTGGCAGGCAAGGAGTGTGTGTGTAAAATCTTGCATGGATCGGGTCAACGGGTGCGGAGATATAAGCAGGGAAAAAGTGTGACGTGTGACGTGTGAGCACATTTGTTCATTTTTTACATCTGGGGGTCCCCCAGGGTCCCTGGGGCTCCGGGGGTCCTTGGAGGTTGTAGTTTGGCAGTCAAGGAGTGTGTGTGCAAAATTTGGCATGGATGGGGGCAACGGTTGTGGAGATATGAGCAGGGCAAAAGTGTGACGGACTCACTGACTCACTGACTGACGCACAGACAGCCCGTGGAGGTTTTGGTAGTAAATGCGACCTACGGTCGCAAAAAGTATCAATACTGCAATGTAGAAATACTCTGTTACATGTAAAAGTCCAGAATTGACATTTTAATGGAGTAAAAGCACAAACGTATTGTATCAAAAAATGTACTTAAAGTACATGTAAAAGTGCTGAAAACTGGAAATACTACAGTAAAGTAAAAAAAATATATATCAGAATTGCACTGAAGTGCAGTACTTACTTTATGTCACCAATGCTAATGGTGTTGATAAAGTTGCCCTCCTAAAATGTTGTTGTCCTCACAAGCATGGTAATACAAACCTGTGTGTGTGTGTGTGTGTGTGTGTGTGTGTGTGTGTGTGTGTGTGTGTGTGTGTGTGTGTGTGGGGGGGGGGGGGGGGGGGGGGGGGTGCTCGCGGGCGTGCGTGCGTGCGTGCGTGCGTGCGCGTTCTCACTGAGATAAAGACCCCCTTCGTGCAGAGCAAGTCGCCTCAGGCCCGACAAAAGCCTCTAATGCAGATTTAGAATTTCAATCCTTGTGGTCACAATTCTGCCCGCCCGGCATTGACAGGTCAACAAGCATCCAGCAATCTGTTGTCCCCAAGATCTGTTTGTTTCCCCCCTTCCTTCTCCACTTAAATCGCTTACCTCGGAGGAGAGGGGAGGGGAGAGGGAAAAGGAGAGGGGGTGAGGAGAGGAGAGGAGAGGAGAGGAGAGGAGAGGAGAGGAGGATGGTGATGTGGTTCAAGGAGGAGGAATCATAAGGTGGTATAGGATCGATGGATGGATGGATGGATGGATGGATGGAATAGATACTATAGATAGATAGATAGATAGATGGATGGATAGATAGATAGATAGATAGATAGATAGATACCTTTATTATCCCACATCCCAGAGGCAGCACAGCAGTTAAAGGTTACAAGTTACAAAGAAGTAAGAAAAATAAAAAAGAGTACTGTTGTGTACAGTCAAAAAAGCAAGGCACAATAAAAAGAAGAATATAAACATAGTATCGAAAAAGCTGCCAAAAAAGAATATATACAAAGTGACCAAGAAACATTCAATACTCCATCCTGGGTAGCGGAAACGGTTGTTTCCTCTCTTACTCCCGTAACCGAAGATCTCAGAGTAGAGGGGATGGGAGGAGTTATTCAAGATGGCGACCAGCTTCCTACAATAGCTGTACGTACCCTGGCAACTTCCTCCACCCTCTGTAAGGAGGACCCAAAGACAGAGCCCGCCTTCTTCACCTGTCAATTGAGGTTGACGGTATCGCCCGCTCTGTTGTTGCCCCCCCCCAGCAAGATATTCCAAAAAAGAGAACACTAGCCATAACTGACTGGTAGAACATCTGTAGCATCCTGTTGCACATGCCAAACGATCTCAGTCTTCTCAGGAGGAACAGCCTGCTCCTCCCCTTGCTGGGAATCGCCTCAGCGTTGTCGGACCAGTCCAATGAATGAGCTGCTCAGGTGCATTCCTAGGAATTTGTAGTTGTCCACAAACTCCACCACCTCTCCGTTTATGGTGCTAGGCACCGGGGGTACACGATTAGACGTACGAAAGTCCACCACCATCTCCTTGGTCTTACTAGCAGTAAGCCGGAGATGGTTGGCCTCGCTCCACTGCACAAAGGAGATAAAAGGGGTGAGGACGAGGTGAAGGAGAGAACAAAGTGATGTAGAGGAGAGCGGCAGGAGAAAACGAGAGGAGGAGAGACACGTTGGGCTAAGAGGATGAGGGAGGACATTAGGTTGGAGGAGGTGACGTAAGGGAGAAGTAGAATGAAGAAGAGAAGACGCAAATGAGGAGACTGCGGAGATCGCCCCTTTGCCGGAGAGGCCGTACGCTTGATTCCTGCCGACCGACGTTTTAAAAGATTATTGGACGGTGTGGTTGCTCATTTGGTATTCCTTCCAAATAGTTCCTAGAGTCGTTTAAACCAGCGGTTTCTTGTCAAGGACCTCCAAATGAATATGTATTTGTCCACGGACCCCCATCTGAAGATATTTTGTGCCAGGGACCCCTTACAATTCAATTCAATTCAATTCAAAGGAGCTTTATTGGCATGAGAAAACATACGTTTACATTGCCAAAGCATGTGTCACAAATGAAATAAAAACTGTTGAAAATTGGGACATAGTGTATACAGCTGGAGGGGGTACAGCATTGTGTAAACAGAACTGTGTTGCATTGTGACATTTTATATATAGGCCTATAGGTCTATACAGGGTATATACAAGATGTGTGTTGCAAAAATATTCCAAATATTCAGAACATATTTTTGTCTAGATTTTTTCTAGAACGTGACGTGTTGTGAGTTGGCTTGTTTTCGTAGTTCTGGCTTATAATCGTTTCTCTCACTAAATCTGGCAGCGCTGGTTTCAAAGCCAAGAGCAGACGTTAGCATGGCGCTAGGAAAGTAGCATGGAGGCTTAAACTGAGCCACTTGTTTGTTGTGTTAATTGTGGCGGCCTTTGAAGTGGAACTAATCCATAATGCCACTAATAGTGGACAAGCTGCTTTTATAGGGGATCTTTTTTAACCACTGCCCGGGTCATGTTTGTGTTGCAGGGTGGCCTAATTAATGTTAGAGGCTGCCCTGTAATGCACTTAATGTACACATTAAGTATGCATTGACTATATACCCCAATAAATAACTTATTTGCCATCAATTACTCACCCCTTGAAGCCTTGAATTCATTTGCAGCCTTGGGATTTTTTGCATTATTGAGCCAATAATTTGATAATTTGTCATCGGTCAGTAGGAGACTCAGTTGAGTCTCCTACTCTTTAACCCCTTTTCTACTGAATACATTAATACTTTATAGTGTATTATAATCACAGTTATAATCCATTATAGTGTATTATAATTAGTATAGTTGTAATACAAATTTATATTGTGTTATAATCACAATTAAAAGGGTCAATTTGTTTCTTACCAATAGGGGTACTTTTGTGTAATGGAAAATGTAGATATTTTTATGTGGTGCGGTGTAGTGTCGTGTAGTGTGGTGCTAAAGCTGCAGTCGAAACGGGGCTTTTGAGTCGCCGCCGCCAGGCACGTGCACACATAGACATCAAAGGGGGCTTGAACCCCTGCCCTTTTATCTTTCTGTAAAAAGTGCCCTCTCCAGACCATGATTGCAGTTTTTAGTATGGTGAAAGAAATGCAAATGCCCTCTTTCCATGTCATACCTGAAGGCAGAATTCAAGTGAATTGCCTCCAAACTCTCTTTAAAGAATTGCCCTCTCTGTGTAGAAATCCATGCTCTATGCCAGTATTGACTCTAGTATTGACTCCACCTACTAAGCACGCCGTCTAAAAGTGGTCTAATAGTGGTATAGATTTGAAAGTTTTTTTGTCGTCTAAACTTAGACTAGACGACTAATAGACGTCTAATAGTCGTCTAAATATAGACGGTCTGCATTTAGACGACTATTAGACGTCTATTAGTCGTCTAGTTTAAGTTTAGACAACAAAAAAACCTTCAAATCTATACCACTATTAGACCACTTTTAGACGGCGTGCTTAGTGGGCAGTATATGCTTAGTTCAGTGTGGTATCAAGCCCCGAAAATAGCCGACCTCCAAGCTCACGACGCGTCGCAGCACGACACGTTGTGAGCTTGGAGGTCTGCTATTTTCCATATTTCCACCAAAAGGCCCTTTTTGGAAATGTCAGCCACTGCCTCTCTAACATTCTCTGCACGTCCCTGGCCGCCGCTCTCCAAATGATTGGCTCAGGAACGCGACAAAAACAAAAAACAATCTCCATTAATTCAATAATCGATCAGTCAGTTTTTCAGGGTGAAGTTTAACTTTGATCTCCGCGGAGGCTTAGGCATGGAGCAGTTGAGAGACGTCTCCTGGGGGAAGTACGCGTTTTATAACAACATATTTTCTTTTGAACCGTCCGCTTAATTGCTCTCTGTCTTAACGTGTTAAATGTTTGTGTAAAGCACTTTGAATTGCCTTGTTGTTGAAGTGCTGTACAAATAACCTTGTCTCGCCTTAAAAGAACTACATGCCGAGCTTTTGAAAGATTAGCCTGATGAAGTTGAGTGGAGATGAATCAAACACTGCAACGGGCCATCAAATGATTTGATAACAGGTGTCACAGGCAAATGGTGTAGTTTTAAATCTTCAAACGGCATCAAAGATGTGGTTTAATTATGCTTTGTCAGATTCTGTGCCAGTATCTGAAACAGCAAGAGGATGACAGGCGGAGTTGCACAACGAGGCTGACGAACTCATCCACTTTAGCCATACCGTACACTATGTACTTGGTTGACCGGGGTCTCCCAGGGGTCTGTACTTGGGCCTCTCCATAAATAAATCCATTAGACCAGTGGTTCCCAAACGTGTCAGCTCGAGACCCAAAAGAGAAATCAGACGTTTGCTCCTGGACTCAAACTAGTGAAAACAGCCGATCTAAAAGCTCTAAGAGCTTGTATATCAGCTATTTTCACTACGTATTAAACATTTGTTTTCTAATTTATGTGATTTATTATATTTATTAATCAAATAACTTATAAAAAACATATTTTTTATTCATGAAAATCTTAGCTTTTGGGGAAATGTTTTGACGAAATTTAGGAAACAAAAACCTTAAGGGACCCATAATAATGTGTCCCTGACCCACAAATGGGTCCCGACCCAGTGTAAATTGGGAACAAGTGCATTAGGCGACTTTATCCGGAACACTGCCGTCCGACTCCTTAAAGTTGTACTATGTAACTTTTTTTATAAAACAAATCTTAAAATTCTCCTAACTATTAAATCACAAAAGTTTTAGAAGATCCGCGCCGTGAATTTCAGCCTGTAAAGCCTTCTCTATATATGTAAACTGTGATCCTTGCCGGGGACCGGATCTCGCGCCAAAATTGCGTCATCACACTACCGGCCAATCACAGCGAGGGTTATACAACTGCCGGCCAATCACAGCGCATCTTGAAGTGGGGTCGCTATGGCTGCCATATTTGTTGTCACCCGTTTGTACCATCCCGTCTCTAGGTAATTTCGCCTACCAGGCAGGGTGAAGGAGTCCGTATCTCTGGAATTACTGAACGCACAGGAACAAGGGACCCCTCTAAAGATAGATCTCAGCGAGGTGGAGGCAGACGCGGGGGTCTGAAGGTACGAAAAACGGCTGAAAGACGCGGACGCGACCGCGGTTTGCTATAGGGCTAATGACCACTAGTTGGGCATCTTACACAGTATAGCTTTAATACCAAGAAAGTGGATCATATCACTGCAGTATTTAAAGCCAGTGTAAGGCTTACACTGGCTCCCTGCAGGTCAAACAATTGATTTCAACTGGTCTATAACACTGGTTCTCAAATCCTGGGTCCGGACCCATTTGTGGGTCGTGGACACATTTTCATGGGTCCCTTAATTTTTTCATAGACGATCTATTTGGCACGAAGCGACGTGTTGTCAGCTTGTAGATCTGCTATTTTCACTAGTTTGGGTCCCCGGCAAACGTCTCATTTCTCTTTTGGGTCTCGGGCTAAAAGGTTTGGGAACCACTGGTCTAATGTAATCACTCCTTACACTGGCTCCCTGTGTGTCAAAGAAATGGTTTCAAAGTACTAATGGTCTATAAAGCTTTAAAATGGTTTAGGGACAAATACATTTCTGATCAAGTACGATATCATGAACCATGCAGACCTCTCAGGTCATCTGGGAAAGGTCTGCTTTTACTGTTCCTACAACCACAAGCTTACCTTACATATCTGGAGCGCAAACTCCCAAGTCTGCTCCCACGCTTATTTCTTTTAAAACACAACTAAAGACCTTTCTGTTTGCCGCTGCCTTTAATCGAGTTATTTTTCTCTTTTCTCTTTAATTGTTCCTCCTGCACTGTAACTGAATCTCTAGATGTTTACTTATTTTGGTATTATGCATCCTAATGACATTTGATACATTTATAATTGTGTTTGCTTTGCTTGATGTTCCATAAAGCACATCAAATTGCCTTTGTTCTTAGCCATGAAAACTTTAAAAATGGCCAGCACACAAGGAATATCCTTTTCACATGGTTTACCATTTACCTCGTCTGGACAGAGTACAACGGACGCGTTTCGACCTGATGGTCTTTGTGTCTTTGTTCTTAGCCAACCTACAAGTGTGTACTGTAGATTGGCTGTTTTGTCAAGTTTGCCTAGGATGACCTGCCCAGAATAGGGACACTGGGGTTCATGTAAAGAAGAAAAAGAAAAATGTAAATGCAAACTTTGCATAGCAGCTGCCTAGTTTATGCAGGCAGTCAGGGACTACGGTACTTTCTTGTTGTAATTAAATTGTTATTCATTTAAACATAAACAGAGTGATATGGGTGATAATAACTTGTTATAGAAGCTATCATGTACATACATATGAATACAGGCTGATTATGACTGACATGATTGATTGACTGACTGACTGACTGACATTTTTATTAACAAAAAGCCACACATTTGTCAAGGATAAATACATTAAAAACTAGAAGCAGTGCTCTTCCGAGCACAGGTCTCCACCAGGCCAGGCGGCCTGTTATAGAGCCACCATGAGGCTGATTTGAAAAGTTTGAAGTGGCATTTCTTCCTCTGCCTAGTGAGAATGATCAGATCAGCAAGAGCTCCGGTCATGTGTGATGTAGTAACGTCTGTTGTGTTGTAATTGAAAACAGCTGTCTAACAGAGGTGTTTGGATGGGGGGGCTAAATTCTCGCTAAATTCACCTGATTAATGCATGGCATTAATCACATGAACCATCGTCACTATCAGCATCCTCGTCAACGAGCGACACCGCGACGGCCACCGGCATGCATGGTGATCGATCATCGTCATCACCCCCCCAGCTGTGGCCCAGCCAGCTGCCTGTATAGACCACTACTGTACCAGGGTTTGAGTGTGTATCGGATGTGTTTCAATGTTTAAAACTCACATGGTAGACATCCCAAGTTGGCGATCACCATTTCCGGGAGGTGCGCGCGAAAAAATATCGGATTTTACTCATTTTTCTACAGTTAAAAATGGTTAAAAACTGTTAAAAACAGTGCTGCACGGCGGCGGAACCATTTAGGCTTAATATAATCGGGTTAATTTATAGAATGATGTCTTTCTTACCTATTTAGGAGAAGGTTATGTCACTCTCACAGTGAGACACAGGCTGCCGTGCGTCGCACAGGTTGTCCAGTTGTATGTCCAGTGAAAAAGAACCGACAGCTGTAATGTACTGTTATTTTATTCCTGTCAAAAACCTGTCTGTTTACTGTTACGAGCTGATTATATTCTCGCGCTTGAGAGTCTCGACTCTCGAGAGGAGAACCCAGTCTCCATCTGTGACCAGTGGTTGGTCACTTTTAGACGCCCACATCTCCCACCGCGAATTACAATCATGCATTTGCCAGATTGACAGTTCGACGACGAATTAGAACCGGATTGGAACACATCGCGGGTCGCAGATCCGGATCCAGCCGGATATGGCAACATTTGCGGGAGCGGCCGGGATTTCCGGGAGGTTTAGTGCCACTCGCAGGTGTCCGGGAGGAGACGCTGATTTCCGGGAGACTCCTGCAACATCCGGGAGATCCGGGATGTCTGACATGGTGGTAATCTGACTGCTACTTTGACAAATATTGCCTGGTGTCTATATTCTACTAGTCTCGCCTAATGCGGACATTCTGTGCACCCGACAAATCTCACCGGGTCCTCAGGCGTCTGGGATGGACGCGGCAGGGGACATGACTCCTGCTGCTGTCTTTGACTAAATGAGGAAGTGAACCGCGGTGGAAAACAAGTGATAAATCATAGTGTTAAAATTAAAATGGATAAACTTAAACAAACCAGTTCACATGAACAATACTGATGTGAAATAAGATATCTGAACGGCTACATATATTTTATATAAAGTTAAACTGTTGTGAGCCACAGTTACAGGGGGACTAGCCCAGGCTTTTTCTCTTGAAATGCTTGGATCCCGAGGCTAATATTCTACTAGTCTGATATACACGCATGCTTCAGTATTCAGTATAATAAGTGTCACAATGTTCTCTTCCAAGGCCCGCTGAAAGTTTGTCTAATTAAAAAATTACCCCCCCTATAAGTAGCATGTGAGGAGAAAAAAAAGGGAAAAAAAAGTTAGCATTTTTGGATATTACTCCTTCAGATTTTCCCCAAAAATAACACAAATCAGTACACAGTATCTCTATAGTCATGTGATCAAGTCTGATCCGTCTGATATTTCATATTCCATCCTGATTGGCTAATATTAGCTTCCAAAGTTTGCAGGATTGCTCCGTTTTTGAACAAAATGCCTCAAATCATCAACGCAGCTTGCGATTACCGTGAAATTACTAAAATGTATGTTGGTGGCCTTGGTGGCATCGTAATGGCATATTCTTTTGAAAAAAGCCAATCTACAACCTAGTAGATCTACTATTTTCATAGCGCAACCGCACATAAAATTACTTGTCTTTTGGTTCTACTGGATCTCTTCTCCACTAGTCCCTCCCATTTTGTCACGTTTTCATTTGTTTAAAGACATTGTCATTGTATTTAGTTGCGGCTGTCGGGTCGCAGTTACTATCAAAACCTCTACCTACCGGCTGTCAGTACTTGCCCCTTTTCGACTGCAGTTTTAGCACCACACCACACCACACTACACCACACCACACGGCACCACATAAAAATATCTACATTTTCCATTACAAAAAAGTACCCCTATCGGTAAGAAACAAATTGACCTTTTTAACTGTGATTATAATACAATATCAATTTGTACAACAACTATCCTAATTATAATACACTGTAATGGATTATAACTGTGATTATAATACATTATAAAGTATTAATGTATTACTATGATAATTAAAATACACTATAATAGATTATAATAGTGGTTATAACACAATATAATCTATTATCATGTATTACAACTATATCCTGGTGGTCTAAATGAAAAGTCAGTGAGTGATCAGTCATTATGAAGTGTTTGGCCCTGTTTGGCCTAGCTCAGACCTACTCTAGAGTGGGTACTTTTTAGTACCCTGTTTAGTACCACTTTCACACCACTCTACCCAGGTCCTTGTAGTGGAAAACCTGGCACAAGTGGGCGGTGTGATGTGGAGTGGTGTGGTGTTGGGCCAGTGGAAAATGGGCTGTCTGGGCTGGTGACCTTATATATTCCTATGTCGTATTGTTTTAAAAGTTTAAAGGTCTACATATTTTTCCAATGCAGATCCAGGCCTTGTTGATGGATTGGAAGAGATTTCGAAGCTCTGGGTCCAAAACGGAATTAATATTTAATGTGTAAAGATCCGCTGGATGTCCATTCAAGTGAATGGTTCCATTAGAGGCGGCTGTGATTCTGGTCGGAGGTTTAGGCGGAGACAGCGTTTGGAGGGGCGGAGTTGTGATTGGTGAATTGAACACAGCTGTCTAACACAGGTGTTTGGATGGGGGGGCAAAATTCTCGATAAATTCACCTAATTAATGCATGGCATTAATCACATGAACCATCGTCACTATCAGCGTCCTCGTCAACGAGCGACACCGCGACGGCCACCGGCATGCATGGTGATCGATCATCGTCATCACCCCCCCAGCTGTGGCCCAGCCAGCTGCCTGTATAGACCACTACTGTACCAGGGTTTGAGTGTGTATCGGCTGTGTTTCAATGTTTAAAACTAACATGGTAATCAGGGGCGTCAATTGGGTATGGCAATTGGTATGCAGCTGCCATACCCTGGGTCAAGAGGGGAGAATAAAAGTTACTTTGTCTGTGCTGGTTATGTTAAATTACATTAAAATAACTACAAATGCAATGGTCACTTTACTCCAGGTGAAGGAGTTAAAGTATCTCTGGGTCTTGTTCACGAATGAGAGAAAGGGGAAGACGGAGAAGGAGATCAGACGGAGAATCGGAGCTCTCTGTCTACCGAGCAGTGTTCGTTCCTACTCTCACCTATGACCGAAAGTAAATTATAAGGTCGCGGGTGCAAGCGGACGAAATGGGTTTCCTCAGACGGGTGGCTGGTATCTCCCTTAGAGATAGGGTGAGAAGTTCAGTCACCTGAGAGAGACTTGGAGTAGAACCGCTGCTCCTACACTTGGAAAGGAGTCAGCTTAGGTGGTTCGGGCATCTCCCAGTGGGGTTGAGTTATAGGTAAAACCACAAATCGGCCTGTTATAGCGCCACCATGAGGCTAAAAAATAATAAGTGGCATTTCTTCCTCGGCCTAGCGGGAACGTGTGTGATATCATGTTAATTGCACTTTGCGTTTGTGATTTGAGGCATTTGGTTCAAAACGGCTCAATCCTACAAACTTTGGAAGCCAATCTTAGCCAATCAGGATGGAATATGCAAAATCGGACAGATCCATGTCGATCACATGACTGTCGAGATACTGTCTACTGATTTGTAGGATTTTTGGACAAAATCTGTAAGAGTAGTGTACAGAAATGTGTTTTGCAAACATCGGCCTCATGGTGGTGCTAGAACAGGCCCATTTGAAAAATGTGGGTCAGAAGTTCTGAATTGGCATCCAGGGAGTGTGTGTGCTCATTTTGGCAGCGACCAGGCCAACGGCGACTGAGATTAGGTGGTAACAAACTGTGAGGACACACACACGGACGCACACTTTGGAAGCCAATCTTAGCCAATCAGGATGGAATATGCAAAATGGGACAGATCCATGTCGATCACATGACTGTCGAGATACTGCCTACCGATTTGTAGGATTTTTGGACAAAATCTGTAAGAGTGGTGTACAGAAATGTGTTTTGCAAACATTGGCCTCATGGTGGCGCTAGAACAAGCCCATTTGAAAAATGGGGGTCAGAGGTTCTGAATTGGCATCCAGGGAGTGTGTGTGCTCATTTTGACAGCGACCGGCCCAACGGCGACTGAGATTAGGTGGTAACAAACTGCGAGGACGCACGGACGGACGCACGGACGGATAGAGAGGAAAACATACTCTCCCCCATGCCTTTGGCTGATGGAGACATAAATAGCCCCACAGCTTATTTCCAGGTGTGCCTTAAGATTCTGACCTTTCCTTTGGTGTGCCTTGGGCACAACAGTTTGAAAACCACGGCATTACACTAAATCAGCTCAGATGGCAGACAGACAAAACTACCTAATTTTACAGTACATGATGGCCAAAATGTATATAGGGCTGAAGTGGTTAATGTATACGTTATCTATCTATAAATGCGAGAAGTCTCTGCGTGTGTGTGTGTCTGTAATCCGCGTCATGACCCAAGGAATCCAGGGAAAAAATATTTTTAATTTTCCGACCTACGGTTCAAGAGTTACAGGCCAAAACGTAAAGTGGGGTGTTATGGCGCCACCATGCGGCCAAATGACACAATTATTTTTTATTTAATCCTTGAAATCATTATGAACCTCCTCTCCAAGTCTTGAAACTCTAGCCCCTATGGTTTGCGAGAGACAAATAATTGAATGTGAGTTTTTGCGATTCCCATTATAAGTCAATGGGGAAAATTAATTCACTAATAAATTAATATCAATTAAACTATTGAACCTTTCTCTTAGCAAGTTACTAGCCCATGATTCCCGAGTAAGCCGGTCGATTTGACATATGGCGCGAGTGTGTGGTGGCAAAACTGTGGGACTAGTAGCGTGCCGAAGTTTAGGAAGTTCAGGCTACATACACACACACACACAGACACACACACAGACAGACCCACACAGCCACGTATAGGGAGCCTGTGTTTCACACAGCTCCAAAAATCTCTGAATATATCCATATATAGCATATATGGGCATAAAATGGACGCAGAATCACAAAGATCTCCATATACGGGCATAAAGGGACACAGACAGACGGATACAGAGATCTCCATAAATGGGCATAAAATGGACGCAAATGGCATATATGGGCATAAAATTTACGCAGAATCACAAAGATCTCCATATACGGGCATAAAGGGACACAGACAGACAGATACAGAGATCTCCATATATGGGCATGAAATGGACGCAAATAGACAGATATCTCCATATATGGGCATATATGGGCATAACATAATAGACAGATATCTCCATATATGGGCATATATGGGCATAAAATGGACCCAGAACTATATCTGCAGTGATCTCCATATATGGACATAAAATGGACGCTGACAGACAGACAGATAACAGATATCTCCATATATGGGCATAAATGGACACAGGCAAACAGTCAAAACGGGTCCTATGACAACAGGTATAATGGGGTTTGCATTAAAGGGCGGGGCATTCATTCCCTATTTACATCGTTCCCGAGTTGGCCAGGTCGCCGACTAGACGCTAGTAATAATAATCACAATCTACAAAGTAACAAGTAACTTTTTTTCCCCCAAATCATTGGTAAAGTAAAAAATCGAACCTCTGTTCGAAGTGGAGCTGTGTGTGTGTGTGTGTGTGTGTGTGTGTGTGTGTGTGTGTGTGTGTGTGTGTGTGTGTGTGTGTGTGTGTGTGTGTGTGTGTGTGTGTGTGTGTGTGTGTGTGTGTGTGTGTGTGTGTGTGTGTGTGTGTAGCACCTCTCTGGTCACCCAGGATCATGTGTACCGATTTTTGTGACATTTGAAGAAAATATGTAGGAAAAGGTGCAAAAAGTGTGTTTTGGAGAAAATTCAAGATGGCGGAAAATCTATCCTGGCGCAAATGGGCGTGGCCTATATGGGGAGATGCGTCTTGACCCAAGGAATCCAGGGAAAAAATAATTTTAATTTTCCGATCTACGGTTCAAGAGTTACGGGGCAAAACGCAAAGTGGGCCGTTATAGCGCCACCATGAGGCCGAGTGATGTAATTATTTTTGGATTCATTCTTAAAATCATTATGAATCTCCTCTCCGAGGTTTGAAACTGTAGCTCCTATGGTTTACGAGAGAAAAATACTTGAATGTGAGTTTTTGCAATTCCCATTATAAGTCAATGGGGAAAATTAATTCACTAATAAATTAATATCAATTAAACTATAGAACCTTTCTCTTAGCAAGTTACTAGCAGACGATTCCCGAGTAAGCCGGTCGATTTGACATATGGCGCGAGTGTGTGGTGCAAAAACTGTGGGAGGAGTAGCGTGCCAAACTTTGAGGCTACAGACAGACAGACAGACAGACAGACAGACAGACAGACACGGACGGACACACACACGGCCACGTATAGGGAGCTTGTTTTCCACACAGCTCCAAAAATACCTAAAATTGAGTACTTTACACCAGTAAGTCTCCCTAAATCGGGAGATAAGCGACCTTCAGGTCGCATAGACAAACTTTAGTAGGCAATGGTAGCCAATCAGGAGGGAATATGGGAGATGGGACAGATCCATGTTGATGACATGACTGTAGAGATACTGTGTACCGCTTTGCGTGATTTTAGGGCCAAATCTGTAGGAGCAGTGTCCAAAAATGTGTTTTTGAAAAAACAACCAGATGGTGGCACTACAGTAGATGGGACAGATGCATTTTGATGACATGACTGTAGAGATACTGTGTACCGCTTTGTGTGATTTTAGGGCCAAATCTGTAGGAGCAGTGTCCAAAAATGTGTTTTGCAAGAATCGGCCTCATGAAGGCGCTAGAAGAGGGCCATGTGAGAAATGAGGGGTGACAGACAGACTGACAGACAGACAGCCGGTGGAGGTTTTGATAGTAACTGCGACCTAACGGTCGCAACCACCTGAGAGGGTACAGTATGACAAACTGTACAGCAAAGAGCCTCAGGTCAGATGTGAACCTAGGACCCCAGCCTCATTATTTATGTGGTATGTGCTCTGCTCTCACCAGGTGAAGCCCACCGCCCACACGTGGAGTTTTGGACATGATTTATAGGGCTGTCACGATTATGACATTTTACATGACAATTCATTGTCAACTCAAATAATTGCGCTGAACGTTTGAGTTTTTGTCGTTGACACTTTGTATAGCACCTTTCATGGAAAGGAATACACAGATAGGCTATTTTCACATATTTAAAGCTATTTTCACTATATTTATCCATGGAATGAGTAAAAATTAACTAAAATTCATTCTGGGTGGTCATGACTCACGGCTGAAAAAGACTGAGAACCACTGCTACAGTACATGGATAACGTCCGTCAGATCAGAAACAATACATGCCTGCTTAATGCTTAGGCTAAGCTTATCTTGTATCCAGTGTATCCTTGTATACATTGGACATAAAAAAAAGACAATAACATTTTAATACTATATAGACTGAATTGTAACAGCTGAAATAATATATCAGTATTCCGAACCTGCGGGCCGGCTACCTCCTGAGCCACAACTTAATCCCGTTATTTTATCATTAAAATCATAGTGTTTTTCTGCCAATTATTTGGGCACCAGTGGACCTTGGCCCACGGGTTTGGAATCGCTGGCATAGATGGAAAAAGAAGGGATCCAAGTGGAGAGCCCTGAGGGACTCTGGGGTCAACAAAGCATACAGTACAGTATGGGATTTAGGCGGTAAAGAGCATAGCGTCGAGGCCTTTTGACCCCGGCCCGCCTAGTAGGCGGAGAGTAATTCCCAGGTAGGCAGAGGGCGGGACCGTGTTCTCAGTGTGTTGTTAGACACAGTGGAGCTAATAGGCCTTTAGCCTGTCTGTCGCACATGGTATTTAAACACATGCGTCCTTAAGCTGGGGTCATCCATACACGGACATGAATACCGTATATCTTTTTAAAAGCAAACATGCAAATATTTGCTTCTGGGGGGTCCCTGGAACAACATGTTTTGAGATGGGGGTCTGTGGCCAAATACATGTAATTTTGGGGGTCCTTGACATGAAAACGTTTGAGAACCACTGAATTAGAAGAAGGATTTAGGAGACATTTATAGAATCGGCTCAAAATATTCCAAGACTTGCAAAGACTTGTAAGACCTGTAAGGCTCCATTGGACCCCCTTCAATGGACCCATGAATAGCGATGGAGCTCGTTAATTTATAATGAGCACCTTATCGATCCTGCTTATTGAGCCAGGCTTTTATTGAGCCCACTATTGGGCGTTTTCTAATATTTTGTGGAAAGATATGAGACGACAAATTCTGAACAGAATTGGTATCTTTTTATTGGCCAGTTGTTGCAACTGTGAGTTTGTGGCTGACCACCATCTATGAAGATGACAATTGACAAAAGTAACAAATATCATTAATAAATATCATTAAAACAATCATTCATTAATGTGCAATAAGTGTTAAATGGCTTTATATTATGGATAGTACTGGAATAATTTCTCGTCTTGATTGCTGAAACATGACATCATGGGCCCCTATGCTTGATAAGCCCAAAGTTTATTGATACCGGGTACTCAATAAATCTGTTATCGGGTTATCGAGATACCCTTGTTTAGGGCTCCATCCCTACCCATGAAGTGCCTTATTTCCTCCCACTTAGAAAATCGCCACGCTAGTATTAATTTAGGACTGGCTTTTGCATGCGTTTCTGGTCATATTATCAATCCGTTCACTTTGTTTGTCCGTGACAAAAATAGATTTTTTATGAAAATGTCCCTAGCCGGCATGGTGATGACCCCTGTCTTTAAGCTATAGCACAAGACCTTCTCCGCTGAGTAAGTCGCGGCCGCCCAACTGCTCTCACTTCATGATCTCAACAACAGCGCAGGGTGACTTAAAGTTCTTGAAATTCATTTGAGCCGATTAAGCTCATCGGGGGTCTGGTGTGGTGGTCGCGTCCGTCCGAACGTGTACCTCCCATGTTTTTCAAGGACGTGGTTGTTGTTGTTGTTGTTTTTGTGTCAGTCTGTGTGTGATCTGTTGTCGGGTTGATGGTAGGAATTCCTTTCTCTGACCAGGCAGACGCTGGATCTGCTTAGTGATACAATATAAGTAACAAATGAAAATAATAAAGTTATGTAGTTTATTTTGGGAGAAGATTTTGCAGGAAAAAAAGGAAAAAGAAAAAAAAATGGTATCGTGGGCATATAATTACAGGTGTAGATTTTCTAAAAGAAATAGCAAAAAACTTTCAAAATGTTCTCTACCAGCTCAGCCTGCAGTGTACATCCACTATTTTCATGTAAGTATATATGTAAGTAGCCAACCCATTCAGGATGGCGACCCCTTTTGTGGTTCTTGCTGTGTACAGTATATTGCAAAAGAATTATTTTGTATTTCTTGAATGAACATTTGAAGTTTTTCAGAAAACCTACAGTAGGTCAGGATTTAGGTGCCATTTTTAGAATCGCCCTCAGTCCTAAATGGGTTAACCAAACAAGTGTCGAGAGACCGGGCTCCAAAATGTCCGCTGTCCCGCTCCGTTCTGCCCCATGGTCTCTCCATTGACGTCTCTGTAGCCTCCACCGCCCCGGCGGTATGAATGAAAATGAGATTATGGCTTATGGCGTGGCATTACCAGCCCCCAGGTCCTTCCCCTATAAGCCCCCCACGTTTCCCTCCCTGTTCTGCCCTCTTGCTCCAGAGGCCCCCACCCAACCCACCCCTAACCAAAGCCCTCGTACCGGGCTCCCCACCTGGGGAGAACAATATCCTAAGTCCATCTTAGAGTGCTTCCCAAAGGATTTGGCTAACAGATGGTTCCTCAAATCCCCTGGTTTCCTCCCAGCTTGAACATGTGTTCCTGTGATCCTGACCCCTAAAAAAGAAAGAAAATCCCGGAGAATGGAGATGTTGTGTTTTGCTCGGCTTGCCTCGCGTCCCGCCACTTTTGTGTCTCCTTTTGTAACCTTTTGTGTCCCACAGTTCGAAATGCGGCGTGGCGCACATTGTTTGTAGTGTAGTACAGTCGTTTGTTATAATACAGTATTGTATTACAGTATGTCAGTGCAGTATTGTATAGTGTAGTACGGTAGTGTAATTCAGTATTTTGTAGTGTAGTACAGTATTTTACAGTGTAGAACAATAGTTAGAACAGTAGTTTGTACAACAGTACAGTATAGTGTTTTACAGTAGACTGTAGTGTACTGTAGTCTATAGAAAGGTACAGTGGTTTGGAATGTAACCCAGTATTGTAGATATACTATAGTTTACTGTAGCACAGTATCTTTCATACCATTGAACAGTACTGTAGCTTGGAGAACAGTACAGTAGTGTATAATGTATGTAGTACAGTAGATTGTTAGATTGATAGTACTGTAGTTTGTAGAATAGAACTGTATAGTTTGGAGCCTGGGGGTTCAAAAGGCAGTCAAACGATGAGTGTAAACTGTAGATCAGTGTTTTTCAACCAGTAGTCCTTGAGAAGGTTCCAGGTGGTCCCCAGCTAAATGATGGAGAGTTGGTAACCAAATGGACCCCAATACCTGTAGATCTTTAACTCCAGAGAGTGTAAAATGAATCGAAATGGAATGCCGGCGTCAGTAACCAAATGGACTCTTATAGAGCTTTAACTTTGAGAGCGTAGAATGAAACTAAATGGACCTTTGCAGGTCTATTTAGTTTCATTTTACCCTCTCAAGAGTTAAATTATTGTTAAACATCTGCATTACTGAAAGGCCCAGTTCACCTCTGGGACAACCAGATCTTATTTTATTGTTGTTTGGTACAAGATAAATAATGGAAACGGTTGAAAACCACTGCTGTAGCTAAGTGTACAGAATGTATAACCCTTCTTGACACCTTGTTTTTTTATACAGTAGATGCTAGTTATACTAGTCAGATGTTTTTGTCGTTTTAATTTGTTTGTGTTTGACCACAAACGGTAGGAATGTTTTTATTTAGAACATTTAGAACAGCGTGTTGCTTGGACAGATGCTATCTTTGGTGTTTACCTCGTATCAGTATTTCTGCGAGGCGTTAAATTGTTTTCTTTGCACTCCACTTATGTAACTATTTATCCTGTTGTTTGTTGACCGACCCGCAGTTCACGACATTCACTCCGCTTTTTGCACTTGCACTGTCGCTTAGGATAAGGGGCGTCTGCTACATCCCCAAATTGTAAATTGGACGTGTTTTTTCGGGGAAAGAAAGGGCATTGACCATTATTTTTTGGGGGGGAAAAGGAGGGTTCCACCCCTCCCTCCCTCGATCCTTTTCTTTTCCCAAAAGTTGACAACAAAGAAGTGGACGCAGGATGCCAAAAAATTTGCAATTGTGACCTTGGCATGTCCATGTGCTCATCTGACAACTGAGAAGAGAGTCATGCATAATCATACATTATGGCTATTGTCTGCGCAGTCGGGGAGTCAAGGGTTCATGATATCACGTTTTGAACTGTCTCCAGTCTCCCCCCGCCTCCCCCCTATCCCCAATCCCCCCCACCCCCTGACACCACCGCCACCTCCCTTTGTCTCCAATTATGATAATTTCAACTTCTGGCGTGGTGAAATTTGACTTAAGCTATGGACTTGTTTTCCACCATGTTCCATTCTTCTATACTGTCCCACCTTGGAATGTTCTGGAAAAGGCACAATGGGAACTTTGTTCATTGACGTTCTATTGCAGTGGTTCACAACCTTTTCAGGCCGCGACCCCCAAAATAATCATATTTTAACTGGGGACCCCACCCTGACGAGCACTAATGGTTGAGGCGTTACATTTTGTATAACAGTTCTATTGTGAAAATAGCATGTAGATCGGCTATTTTCAAAATTTCTGCCTCTAATATTTCACAATTTGGCCAATGTTTAATTTGTCATTTTGGAGGTATAGTATTCCTTAAATTGTCACTTTGGAAATGTGCAGATACCTATACACTTAAACTTTATGTTGGTTTGTTTACTGTTGAGTGAGAAAGCAATGTTGCACATTAAGTTAATCATCTGGGGACCCCCCAAAATAATTTGGAGACCCATCTGGGGGTCCCGACCCACAGGTTGAGAACCACTATTCTATTACAAAAAAAGAAAAGAAAATAATCATGACTCTCTTCCGATGAAAAGGAAATGTAACGGTGGGAGTTCGAACCGGAGCATTTTAACACTCAAGCCGTGACATACGTTTAACCATATTTTTCAACGTCGTTCCATCGCCCACATTTTGACTATCGCCTGCTATCGCCAGTAGTTGCCGGCTCCCATAGACAAATTACAGTGATACAGTGATAGACTTACAGTACAGTGTAAGGACATCGTAATTTTTCCTCTAGGACATTTTGACATGTAGCCAGGAGAAGCCCAGGGATCGAACCGGGGACCCTCCCATATCCCATTCAAGATGGCCACTCTTGAGCCAATGCCGCCCCGGGCAAATCTCAACCTTCAAGTTTCGAAAGTGCGAAACCCAATCCCCACCTGGATTCGAACTCGGGTCCCCTGCATGGGAAACCAAACAGCTACCGCTCATCCAAAGGGGAATCCCCTCTTGTGAATGGTAGATATTAGGCTTCTGGCATTATGGCCCAGGGTTCCAGGATGGCAGTGAATCATGACCATAAAATCTTTGATTCTAAATGAAAACATATTTTAATATTTAATTATTTGATATACTACATTTAATAAATACCCTTTGTTTAGCGATTTTCAAAATGTTCTTTTCAAAGAAACAAAGGTTTCATGTTCATGATTCACTGCCATCCTGGATGGCTTGGTTCTAGGCTTAACATAATTGTTATACATATTTTCGTGAAAGTCTATGAGGAAATGAACGGGAGATTTTTTAGTGGGACCAGTAAACCACGCCCACTGCGATGCTCTATATGTGTATATATATTTGAGCCCTGGTCTCTCACATAGCAAACCAAACATCTTCCGCACATCCAACCTTGGCCCGGGAGGAATACATCAGTCCGATGTCTCATTACTTCGACTACGTGGCTACGCATGCGGCCAGGGTTAGGTTTAGAGATAGATTTAGTAATGGAGATAGTCGGAGTAATGTGTGTCGGAACAACGCTATGCACCCCCTTAGCCTAGGCTTCTGGTCATCATTTTTTACGCATGGCAATAAAATAGCCCTGGTCTTTATAAAGTAATATGATTATATCCAGTATATTACTGCATAGTTTGAATAACCTTTCTGGAAAAGGGCTTGAAAGTGAAACGGAAATTAC
>NC_137831.1:28095774-28110774 GCF_963921795.1 Nannobrachium achirus | reverse complement strand
GCCTACATACATAAAGTGACCAAGAAACATTCAACGCTCATAAGTGTCACGTCACACACAAAAAAGCAAAACATTTCTTCACCAATGTGTATGTAAAGGCGTCTAGTAACACATCTCACAAAGACTGAAATTCAGTTTCCCTGGGAGAATCAGTTACAGCTGCTGAAAGTTGGCGTCCCATTAAATTAACTATACAGTATAAAACACACCAAAATAAATATGCTTCAAGTAACATGTGAGGGGTCAAAATAGGGTTTTTTAATGATTCGGAATCCATTGCAAGCTTTTGTTTTGCACGAAAAACATTCCTTGGTGTAAAGGCGGCTCCCACAAAACTGTTAAAACCATAATTTTATGGGGGCTGTTTTTAGCCTAAGGAATGTTTTTTGTGCAAAACAAATGCTTGCAATGGATCGAGAATCATTAAAAAACCCTAGTTTGACCCCTCACGTGCTACTTAAAGCATATTTATTTTAGTGTGTTTTATCCTGTATAGTTAATATAATGGGACCCCAACTTTCATCAGCTGTCCCTAGGATTCTCCTAGGGACACTGAGTCTTTGATGTGTTACTAGACACCTTTACAAACACATTGGTGAAGAAATGTTTTGGCAAGGAATTTATTCCAGGATTTGACACTTATTTCTGAAGATATCCCCAGACTAACAGCAATAGTACTCAGTAGAGACTAGAGAGATATATAGATAGAGAGACAGGGACGATGGGGGTGTGTGTGTGTGTGGGGTGGTGCGTCCCGTCCCCTGCAAAGTATACTTCACACCCAGAGCGAACTGGATGACTCCGGTGGAATCTGGTTATTATGAAAGTCAGGAAGTGGAGCGTAGCGGAGGCCTGTCAACGGTGCGCCGCTCAAAAGGCCCAGCCTCCTCATCTCTTGTCACTCCATCTATTATCATCGCACTATGAAAAGCGATACAGTGAAATCACCACCGTGAAGGAAGTGTTTGGGGGGGGAGGAGGTCGCAGGTGTTCCAGGACCCCATCGCCCACCACACACACACACACACACACACACACACACACACACACACACACACACACACACCTGCAAAGACAGCGATGCACCCTTAACACCGACTGTTTCTCAACGTGGGGTCCGGGGGACCGCCGGCAGTCCTAAAGTGGACCTTTATGGGACCTTTATATGTACACTCCCATTGTGTACACATTTTGTAGCGTGGCGCTCGGAGCTTGTAGATCTGCTTTTTTTTTAAAGATCATGAAAATTCATGTGTTTTTCATAGCAAACATTAGTAACTTGAATCTTTGCTTCTGGGGCTCCCTGGAACAAAATATATTGAGATGGGGGGGGGGGGGGGGGGGCCACAGCCGCATAGTAATTCTGGGGGTCCTTGATTTAAATAAAAAGATTGAGAACCACTGATATAGCAACATACATTGACATTTTGTAGAATCGGGTCCTCAGGTCTAAATGGGGTTTAAGGGTCCATTTGGTTCCATCGATAAACACATAATCTCAGAGTTAGTCCCAGCTGGTAGAAAAAGTACTCACAATCTTTACTTAAGTAAAAGTATCAATACTGCAACGTAGATGTACTCTGTTACAAGTAAAAGTCCAGAATTCAAAACGTACTTGAATAAAAGTATCAAAGTATTGGCATCAAAAAGTAGGCTACTTAAAGTACCAAAAAGTAAAAGTACAAAATGTTTGAAAATAGCAGATCTACAAGCTCACAACGTGTCGCGATGCGATGCGTTGTAGATTGGCTATTTTCAAATAGCCAAGGTATAAAATACGGCTAAAGTGGTTGATGTATGTTTTATAATATTATTATTTATACCTGCAAAGTAACTAGTAACTAAAGTTTTCAAATAAATGTAGTGGAGTAAAGTACAATATTTGGATCTGAGATGTAGTGGAGTAGAATTAAAAGTATTGGAAATGGGAAATACTCAAGTAAAGTACAAATACCTCAGACATTGTACTTAAGTACAGTACTTAGTTACTTTCCACCACTGCCAGCAAGTGTCCACTTGGGACCCCCCCCGCCCCCCCCCTGGTGGGTCCCCGAACCCGGCGTTGGGAACCAGCGCCCTACCCCGTCTTTTCAGCAGCACCTGTCAGCGAACCACAGACCCCCCCCTCCACCCCCTTCTACCCCTCTCTCGCTGCTTCTTCCTCTTCTTCTCGTCCCATGTTGGAACAACAGCCATTGTTGCCCTGTGCGCGGCCCACCTATTCAAAGCAAAAAGATGGGTGGGGGACCCATCATTAATAAAGGAGCCGGCTGTCAGCAAGCATGCATGAGAGGCCGTTCGTTCCCTTTTTTTTTTCTTTCCTGTGATGTTTACGCACCCCGCCCCGCGGTCGTCCCTCCCCTTTTCAGGTCTGGGACAGTGGAGAGAGAGAGAAAAGGAGAGGTCATAATGGAATTCAAAAACTATATTGACATCTTTCTCTTTTCTGTCTTTCTTTTTTTTTCAATCGGACTAAAAGCGGGCAGGGTCGTCACAAGGGGGGGAGTGGGCCTGAGTTACTAGGGCCCAAGGTGGTGGAGGGGCCTTAATTATGTTATACTTTAGCTATTGAAAAATAGCAGATACACAAGCTCACAGCGCGGTAGATCTTCTATTTTTGAAAGATCTTAAAAATGTGTGCAAATCTTTGAATAAATGTATATTTTAAGCGAAAATTTGTAACTCAAATTTTGCTTCTGGAGGGGTCCCTGGAACTAAATATTTTGAGATGGGGGTCCGTGGCCAAATACATATCATTTTTGGGGTCCTTCACATGGAAAAGTTTGAGAACCACTGACATAGAAACATAGATTTTTAAAAAAAAACTTCAAAGACTTGCACACATTTTCATGATTTTTTAAAAATAGCAGATCTACAAATCGCAGCTGTGAGCTTGTATATCTGCTATTTTTCACAATTAAAGCACAAAATAATGCAGTGAATCCTTGTACTCAGGGCCCAGAATTTGGTGCGACACCCCTGAAAGCGGGGGAAGTGGTAGGGGAGGAGGTCTATGGTGCAACCGGAGCGCAGAAGAGCGATGTTCTGCATGCCAGAGTTTTCCTGACGTGATCCGCTCTGTTCTCAGGATGTGTGTATCATTTGTTTTCCCTGGACTGGGATCAACTGGTTTTGCAGATACAATATAACCTCACGTCACCAGGTGGAAACAAGCGCCTGTTCTTCTCCTAAATCATTCCCCTCGGCCAGAGGCGTCATTATTTTAGGGCCTGCCGATAAACCAGACAAGGTTAGACGGGTAGTTCTCCCAAAAAATGTCATCAGTATATCAGTATATCAATTACAGCCTTGAATTCGTGGAGATTCTTTTGTTTTTGTCACATTTCTGAGCCAATAATTCGATGACTGGCGGAGTCTCAAAGAGTCTGCTGACCGATGACCTGCTCATCAAATTACTGGCTCGTGGTCGGGGGCCTTAAGGGGAGAAATGGTAATTTCGTGCAAATCAGTCTAAAAGCGCAAAATTTTGCACAGATGTAGCCCAGGGCTTGCTCTAATGATTTAGCGAGGTCGCCACAGCGGCCAAATGGAGTTGGGCTCCCATCGACTTTCTATACAGGAGGAAAATACCCAGAAAAGATTCTGCTTTAAGTAGGGGGTTTGTCATGATTCTGAATCCATTGCAAGCATTTTTTTTGCACAAAAAACATTCCTTGGGCTACAAATGGCCCCACAGAATGAAGGTTTTGATGAGTCATCACTTTTAAGTTTAGTGCATGTTTTGTGGGGCCATTTTGTAGCCCAAGGAATGTTTTTTTTGTGCAAAACAAATGCTTGCAATGACTAAACTAAAAATCTATGAATTGAGGCTTCAATGGGGTGTGTAATGTGTGTAAAAGTGCTATTGTGCTATGTTCAACTTTTGTATGACAAAGTCAATACCAGGGTGTAAGAATGGACCTCCACCTCAACTTTGAGGCCCACATCAAACACCTTTGCAAAACCTCCTTCTTCCACCTCAAGAATATAGAGCAGTGGTTCTCAACCTGTGGGTCGGGACCCCTGGAAATTATTTCGGGGGGTCCCCAGATGATTAACTTAACGTGCAATATTGTTTTCTCACTCAACAGTAAACAAACCAACAAAGTTCAAGTGTATGGAGGGTATCTGCACATTTCTAAAGTGACAATTTAAGGACTTTTTAATGCCTCTAAAATGACAAATTAAACATTGACAAATTGAAAAATATTAGAGGCAGAAATTGTGAAAATAGACGATCTACATGCTCACAACACCTCGCAACAAGAACCTTGTTATACAAAATGTAATTCCTCAACTCTTATCGCTTGTCAGATTATTTTGGGGGTCGTGCCCTGAAAAGGTTGAGAACCATTGATATAGACAACCTCCGTCCCACCCTCACTCTTGCCTGATGCTGAAAAGCTGATCCACACCTTTACCTGCTCCAGGCTGGACTACTGTAACTCCACTCCTCATCGGGATCCCTAGCAAGAGCCTTCAAGGGCTCCAATGCATCCAGAACAGCGCTGCTAGGATCCTGATGAGAGTGCGATTCTGGCAATTAATAATTAGAGTGAGATTATCCAACATCCTATTGCGTGTCTTTCAGCACCACGGAGGTGGATCTCTCTCTCTCTGTCTGTGTGGGCTCTGAGCTGGACTGTGCGGCACATGTTTGACGCATCCGTTCATCCTTCTTCAGTGTGGGTGGCCCTTAATGGACAACTTAGTTTTTTTACAACAAGGGTTCATATTTTAGATAGTCATTAGAGAAAAGAAAAGATGAGTGTCAAAATGTTTTCATTTACTGCTTTCTATCGTTTTAGTGATTTTAACGAGTTGGGGGCATGCATACAAGTGGCTAAATATGTATTTTTAGACCCAATAAGCCGACAATTTCATTGTTACTATTTAAACCAGCCCCCATAAATGAAAGATTGCGGTGCATCTTGGGAATGGGCTTATTGTGGCTAGAAAGACATATTTAGCCACTTGCATGCATGCCCACAACCTGGGGAATGCATGCAAATCAAAATCGTTAAAATCACTAAAACGATAGAAAGAAGTAAATGAAAACATTTTAACACTCATCTTTTCTTTTCTCTAATGACTATCTAAAATATGAACCCTTGTTGTAAAAAAACAAAGTGGTCCTTTAAATGAATGTCAAGGTTCACTTTATTTGTCTCCCATAGGAGAAATTTGTGTTGGCGTCGGAGGACTAAAAGCTGTAGTACAAAAAAAAAAAGAAAAAAAAAAAAAAACACACATAGAACAACATACAAAAAGACACCAAAAGACACAAGTGTGGTAGTCACCGACATTCATCAAAGTCATGCATACTTATTGCCTTACTGGCAGGTTTCTCTGTCCATGGTCAATGTGCAACACAAAACAAATACAATACCGATACAATACTATACAGCAAGGGTCTTCAACAGGGGGTCCGGGAGCCCTAGGGGATCCTCAGAGTTACTACAGGGGGTCCTCCAAATCTTTGAGTGATAGAAAGTTTTTCTCTCCTTTTTTTATATTAACCACTTGAAACCTAAATGTAAATAGTGTCCATGTTCTGAGAACTTTTGCCAGCTGCGAGGCTTTGTGATCTTGTAGATCGGCTATTTTCGGCAAAGAGATTTGGTGTAGAGGGAGAAAAAGAGCAGTACAGAGTGAAAGGTCAAGTTCACTAAGTATTGACGGTTCAAGTGGTTAAATATCTGAAACCACAAATTGACATGAATCCAAAATACACTGACCATTGTGCTGTCAAACGATGAACTATATGGAATCTATGAACAGGTTGAGGGGGTCCCTGCTTCATCTCTCTCTCTCAACTAAGGGGTCCTTGGCCTGAAAACGTTGAAGACCCCTGCTATACAGTTTGTCACACAATTCAATACAAAATACAATAAATACTAGTGTACTATGCGAGGCGTTGCGTCTCCCCCGAAATAAAACACTGCCGTTGACTCTGAGCGCATTTTAGGTTGCCACTGTTCTTCTTTTTGGCGTATAGTTCTGTGCCCAGTAAGTGCCAGCGTGCCATGGGCGCGGCAGGCTAGGCAGCGAGTGGAGTGGAGTGAGGTGGAGTGGCCGGGGGAGTGCATGCGAGTGCACAGTGCATGCTCGGTGCATGTGCCAATAATTAGATGCAGTGTATTGTCTGCACAGGGGTCAGTGGGGAGAGATTTGGGGGCTTTACTGCTGCATGAGCGCGTCGATTCACCGCTGACGATGATAGGGAAACAGCGGGGGGCCACTCCAATGACGTGTGTGTGTGTGTGTGTGTGTGTGTGTGTGTGTGTGTGTGTGTGTGTGTGTGTGTGTGTGTGTGTGTGTGTGTGTGTGTGTGTGTGTGTGTGTGTGTGTGTGTGTGTGTGTGTGTGTGTGTGTGTGTACGTGCGTGTTGCACCAGTGTCTCTTTGCTTGCAGGAGTACATTTAAAGGAAGACCCTTATGAGGACATGAACCCCCCCCGTGCGCACACACACACACACACACACACACACACACACACACACACACACACACACACACACACACACACACACACACACACACACACACAGTATTCCGCTCCCAGTAATATGTTCTTGTCATGCAATGCCCAGCTGACAGCATCACTGGAGTGCTGTGTTGGACACAGCAGGGGGGCACTGACATCCTCCAGCTCGCTCCCTAATTTACTGTGTGTGTGTGTGTGTGTGTGTGTGTGTGTGTGTGTGTGTGTGTGTGTGTGTGTGTGTGTGTGTGTGCGTGTGCGTGTGCGTGTGCGTGCGCGTGCGCGTGTGCGTGCGCGCGTTTGTATTACTATAGACCTACTTGTTCTGATGACCGAATGTCCCCTCAATTACAGTACCATTTTAACCAAGGTAGATTCATTAAAAACACCCATTATTTTTTCTGGTGACTCATACTACCCTCCTAATAAGAGCAGGCTGTGTTATATTTTTTGCATAACTTTTTTTAATTTATTTTGGATAACTTTTTTATAGGGCTGGGATGCGATTAAAATTTTTAATCTAATTAATTACAAGGTCTGTGATTAATTAATCGCAATTAATCACATTTTAATCGCACATCGATATTTGACCTGAGAAGCATTTTTTTTTCAAGTAAAACACATTTTGTTGTACGAGTGAATCAACAAGTGAGTTTTTTAAATCTAAATTTCGCATCCACTGGGCCAAGCAAAGCGCTCTGATCGGCTACTTCTCCCTTTGCGTTTGTTGTCTCTTCTTGGTTGGTGCATCGCTATGATCGGTATGCCCGAAACTGAAGGTTCTGTGGTGCAAAAACTAAGTGCGATTAAAATGAGTTAATTCTTTTAATCGCGTTAATTTTCTGTAATTAATTAATCAGTTAAAGTCCCAGCCTTACTTTTTTAATTTATTTTTAATAATAGTGTTATTAATGAATCTATCATGGTTAAAATGGAGTTTGAAGTTACAATGGATTTGTATGGGGAGTGGCCTTGGAGGAGACGGGCCTGATAACATTTACATCAAATATCTAAATATTGAATCAAGCAACGTTTTTTTTTTTTTTTTTTAAAGTGAAGCATCCCTTTATTAGGATCAGGCATTTTGAGGCGAGGTTTAATGTCGGGAGTTATGAGTGATTTATAGTTTGGCACACCAGAAATAGCAGATCTAAAATCAGCACAGCTCACAAACAAGAGAAAATGACCCATCCTAAAACACTGTCGTCCTCACAAGGACAGGAATACAACCGTGTGTGTGTGTGTGTGTGTGTGTGTGTGTGTGTGTGTGTGGGTGTGGGTGTGGGTGGGTGGGTGTGTGTGTGTTGCTCTACTAAAAGATGGAGACAGAGAACTAGAAGGCACTTCTACTACTACTGCATTTTGCACTGTATTTTCTGTGTGTGTGTGAACACGGCATGCACTGTACACGCGTGCCGGCACACATACGCACACGCTTGAACCCTCCCTCAACCCTGTGCCACGCTATGAGCGGGCGAGTCGAGCGCTGCGCTGCGCTGTGCACACGCCGTAAGTGCATGGTGCGTGTACTGGGCGCGCGCGTGTGTGTGTGTGCTCACACGCGATATCCCAATGCACCCGTGGGACTTGCTATTGTCCTAACACCCCCCCCACCCACCCACCCTCACCCTTCCCCCCAGCATCGGCTTTATGGATGTCGTTATAGTGGCCGATGTCCTCAGATGGCTTCTCTCTCTCTCTCTCTCTCTCTCTATCTCACACACACACACACACACAGACACACACTCGTTCTCTCTCGCGCGCTCATTTTGCCAGCGCCGTCAGAAGAAGGAGGATGGAGACGGGTGGGTGGGTGTGTGGTGGTGGGAGAGGGGGGGCTGCGTGCAGCATCTGTTTAGATTCTCTGGCCTCCTCAAGGCACTCACCCACCCTCTATAGCAGTGGTTCTCAACCTCTTCAGGCCGTGACCCCCCCAAAAAATCAATCATATTTGAACTTCAAAAATAACAAAAAATAATTCAGGATTCCAATTCAAAAGAGCTTGTAGATCTGCTATTTTTGCTTCTTTTGTATGAGATACTAGAATGACAAAGTAGGACGTAGCAATATGCATTGTGGCCCTCTGGAGTGAAGGTGGAAATATAGTGGCCCTCGCCATCATCAAAGTTGCCCACCCCTGATATAGGCCAACTGAGCTATACTGAGCTTGTAGATCTGCTATTTTTGCTTCTTTTGTATGAGATACTAGAATGACAAAGTAGGACGTAGCAATATGCATTGTGGCCCTCTGGAGTGAAGGTGGAAATATAGTGGCCCTCGCCATCATCAAAGTTGCCCACCCCTGATATAGGCCAACTGAGCTATACTAGGAGTCGCTATAATAGTCCAGTGACGGAGATCGGCCTCCTCCCTGCCCAGGCTCCCCTCTTGCGAACACTGGAACACCCGGCCAGGCCCAGATGCACCGGCATTTATTAATCTTCCATAACCTTCATATTTTTGGAATATGTTTATTGGGGTTTAGCACTCCACTGAGGATCCTACTGCTGTTGAGGTGCAGCAACTTATTTTTTTCTCCAAAAGCATTTATTCATCTTCACCACGGTCTCTCAGGTCCTCTGCTACCTCCATTAGCGTTTACTGTGTGTGAACTGATTTACTGTATTTTCACTCTTTTATGACGTCAATGAAGACATTGTTTTTTGCACATTTTGTTCTTTTAACCCATTGGTTTTTAACCCTTTTCATATCAAGGGCCATTATTTATTCAGCACTTGAGCCACGGACCACCATTTTATGAGATTTTTTAGGTACTTGTACTTTACTGGAGTAGTTCAGATTTCCAATGCTTTTCCTTCTACACCATTACATCTCAAACCCAAATATTGTACTTTTACTCCACTACATTTATTTGAAAACTTTAATTACTATAGTTATTTTGTAGATTAATTATTATTACAAAACATACAGTAACCACTTTAGCCCTATATAGGTACCGGTACATTTCAGACCTTTGAAAATAGCAGATAAACAAGCTCACAATATGCTGCATCGCAACTCATTGTGAGCTTTTAGATGTGCTATTTTTATATTAAGATTTTAATACATTTGGCAACATGAAATGAGACATTCTGTATAATGAGTACTTTTACTTTTTGCAAGTAGCCTACGTTTTGATACTTTTACTCAAGTAAATCTTGAATTCCGGACTTCTACTTTGCATTATCGATACTTTTACTTAAGTAAAACATTTGAGTACTCTTTCCACCACTGAAAAACGTCAGTGGTACGTATTCTGCCAAGAGTAGAGCAGGCCGAACCATAACAAGATAGGCTGTACCAAAACAATAGCTACCAGGCCTAGTGGAGACATTCTAAGCTCTACAAACTGCCAAATATCATTCTTTTATTGTGGAAGTATTATACGTGATGGTAAAATATAAAGGTTAGATATAAGCAGCAGGGACGTGCTGGCCATTGGGAAAAGCGGGACAACTCCCGAACGGCCGGTTCATTCCCGGCCGGTCCAGGCCGGCCATTAGGAAAAAAATACAAATAAAATTCTTAACTTCGTTCCATTTTGGGGGCTGGGCGGCCAACAAAGTAAATCGTCACTGTCGGGCAGAAACCTTGTATCTCCAAGTTTCAAATTTGAAAAATGTTTTCGCAAAGCAAAGCCCCACTTAATCATATAAGGTCGTTGCACAAAAGTAGTGAAAACAGCAGATCTACAAGCACACAATGCCTCGCACCGCAAGGCGGTGTGTGCTTGTAGATCGGCTGTTTTCACTAGTTTAAATCATTTTTAAAATGATAAATACAAAACAAACGGTTTTGGCCATACAAGGTTTCCACCCGACAACGACAAAATATAACTCATGTAATTGGCCCACTGGCTTGTCACTTGTCATGATCTGAAATGGCAAATCTTTGAGTAGCAGCAGCTCTATAGTGCGGAATGAGGGCCTCTCCAACTCTTTTTCCCGGGCTGAATCAGGGGCCCAGCACGTCCCTGTTTGGGGGTGAACTACTCCTTTTAAATGGCTTTATGAGACAATCCACACTTGTGTGATTTTTCTCACCATCGTCATGATGTTAACATCCTGGATCAAAGGACTGTTTACTGTAACGCTAAAGGAATGCAACACACAGCCCCAGACAATGCAAGGGACTGTCTTTTGTCCGTCACTGTATTGTCACCCCGCGCGCTACACTTGTTTAATGCATTGTCCCGTCAATCGTGTGTATGGAAAATTTGGCTCCTTCTCTCTCTTCCCCGCCCAAGCACAATGAATTTGGGCCTGAATGAGGAGAGAAAGCGTGTGTTGCCAGGAACTTTTTTAAACTCCTTTGTTCTGTCCCACGAAGACTAGAGGAATAATAAGAGCGCGAGAACGAAGTGATGTTTTAAATGCATCTGGTCTGGTCTGTCCCTGCCTGCAACACAGAGCCAAGTGAGAAAATCCCTGTTACATGTACATGTAGAATTTTGACTTGATGGTCAAGATTCAATTCATCAAGCAGGCAGGCTCTATTAGCTCAATGGTAAAACATGTCAGCACTTTGCACTGGAAACTGGGTTCAAATCCGGGATAGAAGGGGAAAGTTGCTTAGTGCAGGTTTAAAGGAGTAGTTCACCCCCAAAAATACTTTTCTATTGATTACTCATGCCATGGAGACTTGAGTTCAATAATATCTTTTTGTATTTGTCGCATTTCTAAGACAAAAAAAATATTATAGTAAATGTATCCCCATTGATCCAGCGCCATGCATTTGGGTCCCCATCCAGAATCAATGAGGGTAAATTTACGATAATCTCTTTTTTTTGTCTTAGGAATGCGAAGAATACAAAAGATATTATTGAACTCACGTCTCCAGGTGTGACTAACCAATAGAAACAATTACATTTTGGGGGTGAACTACTCCTTTAATTAAATTAGATGCGGGTGTCATGCAAAAAAAGAAAGTGCAAACATAAACGCTCACACTGTGTCGCAGCGTGATGCGTTTAGATCTATTCTCGTCACTGGCACGTGACTAACTCTAACCCTATCTAACCCTCACATTTGAATGTCTAATCCAGGGGTCTTCAACCTTTTCAGGCCAGGGACCCCTTAGATGAGAGAGAGATGAAGCCGGGACCCCCACTACATATTGTATAAAATTGTGTTGCAGAAGAAAGATTTTCATAGATTTCTTAAGACAGCTTAGACTTGTTTGACAGCACTGTCATCATGTTGGAGTAATGTGTATTTTCAGACATCTAACCACTTGAACCATCAAATACATTAGTCTGCTCTTCTTTGACAAAAATAGCCGATCTACAAGCTTGTAAGCTTGTAGATCTGCTATTTTTGCGTAACGTTCCACTCAGAATAGGGATGCTAGGGTACAAGTGGTTAATGTAAAAAACACAATCCTATCACACAAAGATTTGGCGGCCCCCTGTAGTATCTCCCCTAGGGGTCCCGGACCCCCTGTTGAAGACCCCTGGTCTAATCTTAACCAGGACCAGGGTAAATGTGGCCCTCACAAGTATACCAGTGTGTCACACACACACACACACACACACACACACACACACACACACACACACACACACACACACACACACACACACACTCTCACTCTCTCTCTCTCTCTCTCTCTCTCTCTCTCTCTCTCTCTCTCTCTCTCTCTCTCTCTCTCTCTCTCTCTCTGTCCCCTTTTTAGCCCTTCGCCAAACTGTCCTCCGCTGCAAGGCTGCCAATTCTTTCATGCTAGCAGCGCTGTAATAAATGGTGCGACAATAGGCGTGACCGCCGTCCATTGTCTCGCCGAGGGTAAAGTGTTTAAAATGAATTTTAACTGGCGCAAGCTAGGGGCCTGAGAATTACATCTCCTGTTTATTATTGTCCGCGGCGGGCCATGCACGACGCCAGAGTCCGCTCGCATACATGATGACAATTATAATAGTTTCGAGAGAGAGAGAGAGAGAGAGAGAGAGAGAGAGAGAGAGAGAGAGAGATCGAGAGAGAGAGAGAGAAAGAGAGAGAGGACTAGAGGAGGCAGGGGCGTCAATTGGGTATGGCAGGGGTATGCAGCTGCCATACCCTGTGTCCAGGGGGGGAAATAAAAGTTATAAATGAATATAAATCTATGAATGTCTCTTTGTCTATCTGTTCTGGTTATTATGTTGTTAAATTACAGTAAAATAACTACAAATGCAAAATGTAACAGAATGTCACTTTAACAAGGTATTATAATTATATTCTCCACACTTGTATTCTCCCCATCTTGACAACATTGTATATTCCCAGGTTCCGCAGGTCAGCTGCACAGGTGCAATGCATTATTGTTAATTGTGGCACGTTTACTAACATGCCTTGTTTAGCTGCACTTGAACAACCGTTCCAGGCTGCCATATCCAGCCCAAGAAACCGTAGAAACCTGTGTAAAAAAACTGACAAAACCCGTTTTTTTCAGACATTGTGAAAATAGCCGATCTACATGCTCACAACGCCTCGCAGTGCGAGGCGTTGTGAGCATGTAGATCTGCTATTTTCACAATAGAACCGTGTTATACAAAATGTAATGCCTCTTTTCCATGAGGACTCCCATCTTTGCCATACCCTAGCTTTTGCTGAACTGACGCCACTGAGAGGAGGGGGGGGGGGGGGGGGATCGAGTGTGATGCCAAAATCCCGGGGCAATCTCTCGCAGAGGCTGAATGGCAGACAAAAGATTTCACACAATCCGAGGGGCCGTTATAGCTATGCATGCCTCTCAGTTGCCCCGGCTGGGAGACGGAGGAGGGAATGCCGGATGGTTTTGACTTGGCCCAACACCTTAAATAGCTACATTCCCATGCAAGATGCAACATCTGCTCTGTGGAAATGACCTCGTTACCTGTTCATGTGTCCTCACTGACTCATGAAGATCTGTATGACTGACTGGCAGGCTGGCTGGCTGACTGACTGACTAGGGACGTGCACAGAATGTTAGAGAGGCAGGGGCTGAAATTTCTAAAAGGGCCCGTTGATGAAAATATTGAAAATGTCAGACCTCCAAGCGCACAACGTGTCGCAAGTGCGCTTGGAGGTCAGCTATTTTCGGTGTATGATACCACACTAAACTGGTTACACTTCTCCATTCCGACATGTCTCCTTTCCGACATGTCTCCATTTCGACACTAACGCTAGCCCTAACCCTAACCTTAACCTCTATGGAAGTGTTGCCACTCCGACAATAAGAAGTCAATGTCAGAATGGAGACATGTCGGAATGGAGAGCAGTCCCCCACTAATCTAAGCATAATCAAGTTAATACTGGAGATGTGGCATAAGGGCATGGATTTCTACACAGTGAGGGCAATTCTTTCAACATAAGATGCTGCATTCAAGTTTAGGAGAGTTTGGACAAGGAGTTTGAATGCTGCCTTCAGGTATAGCAGGGAAAGAGGACATTTGCATTTCTTTAACCATAGTAAAAACTGCATTCATGGTCTGGAGAGGGCACTTTTTACAGACGGATAAAAGGGCAGGGGCTCAAGCTCCGTTTGATGTCTATGTGTGCATGTCCCTGTGACTGACTGTGACCCATTGACTGGCTGACTAATTAATTGACTGTCTACTATGACCCGGAACCATCTACTTATCACCTCCATTCACTTCAGAGGCCAAGTCTTCTACCTATAGGCTTCTATTTTGCCGATTAGTGACAAAAGCCCTGAACCGGAAGTTTAGAGGAATGCATTGGAGTCCATGGGCGTTTGTCACTAATTTGAGTTACGCAAACCATGTGACCGGCGCTGTTTTCTGCCCCCCGCAATGGTGCAACTCTTCAATAGATCACTCTGCTATATGACTGGCCTACTGAATGTCTGCTGCTATGACTGGCTGACGTTAGAGACCAATACATCAGTCTGGCCTATATACAGTATGCGCCATCATTTGTTTAGTTTTTTTTTACGACATAGGTATAGGTATCATCACTCGATGTGTGCTGATTATTAACCACTTTCAACTCAGCTTCCTTGTTTTGGGCATGTCATTATAGACAGGACAGAACAGGATTGGCCTGTCACGATTATTACATTTTACATGACGATTCATTCAATTGTCAGTGGAAATAGCTGATCTACAAGCTCAAGCTTGTACAGTAATTGAAAATATATGAACATTTTTCAAAATGTAAACGATTATGACGATTATGACAAAATAATTGCGATTAGACGATTATGTAATAATTGTGACGGGCCTAGACAGGAAAGGACAGGACAGGACAGCAGTGGTTTTCAATCAGTGGTCCGGGCACCATCAGTGTTCCTTGAGGGGGTTCCAGGTGGTCCCCAGCTAAATGAAGGAGAGCTGGTAACCAAATGGACCCTTATAGATCTTAAACTCTTGAGAGTGTAAAATGAAACCAAATGGACCCTTATGGGTCCATTTGGTTTCATTTCACACTCTAAAGAGTTAAGTTATTGTTGAACATCTGCATAACTTATTTGCAAGAAATCTACACAATTAGGGAATGTAGATTTATGTTTATCACCAACATCAATCCACCTGTTTCCGC